>NC_041347.1:19060207-19232707 GCF_004354835.1 Perca flavescens | reverse complement strand
ATTGCTTAGGCCTAATCTTCTAATGCTCAGTCTATCCTGTATGTAAAGTTCAGCGCTGAACAATATAAAGGAGCGAGTCTGGCCAGAGATCATCTTCATTATTCAGCAACAGTCTGAAAAAGGAGAACATAACTATCACTCCTGCTCTCTGGACACAGTGGGGGATCTTCTCTCCTCCTCCTCCTCCTTCTTGCCTTCCGTTATATGGCCACAGCGTTGTCTTTCTCTCACTACTATGCGCCTTTTGCTCCCCTTTTCTATAGCCCTCAGACATCATTACAGCCACCCAGCATGCGGCTCCTTTCCACCACCTTCCATTTTCCGTTCTATCATTTTCCTCTCCCTGTCCTTCATATCTCAACCCTTTTGCCACTGTTCCTCCCTCCCTCCTCCTCCCTCTCCTTCCTGGGGCCCCGTGCGGGAGCTGCCATAACAGGAGTTGGAATGGATTCATTTGCTCTAATGTGGTTTGGGCTACAGCGTGGCACGGCACAGAGCGACACTTTCTCCCAGCGCACAGAGCTTCTCTTCCTCTCTTTCTCTCTCTCTCTCTCTCTCTCTCTCTGCCTGCAGTTCATGTGTTTTCAAACAGGCCAATCAACACCACTCAGCTGTGCTGGCCTTTCTCTCCCTCCAACAATCTCTGCTCTCACTGTGTCTGTAAAAAGCCACCAGCTCTGTCTCTCTTGCTCTCTCTCTCTCTCTCTCTCTCTCTCTCACACACACACACACACACACACACACACACACTATTATCTCTAGTGGCAAACTCCTATAACCAGACAGTCCCTTTTTGCTCTCATTGCCTTTATTTTCTCTGGTCCACTCCACTCTGTCCTCAGCTACAGTTTCTTCATTTCATTCATTTACAGACCTACTTCCACTAAGATATCTCTGCCTTTCTGATTTGTTTCGTTCTTTGCATTATTTTGCTAATCCTCTACTCCACTAATCTCTCCCCCTCTCCTTTTCCCTCCCAGCAAAGCCAACTATTGGCCACATTGCTCCCACAGGCCTTTTTATAAAACTCAACAGCATCATAACCACCAGCCTCAATAAAAATTTGAAATGACTTGTCCCTGGGGTGGAAAAAATAAACTCTAAATGTTGCTGTTTGTTTATCTTCTGTTTTAATGTGACAACCACAGGAGCACCGGGCAGCTATGTGACACCCAACACTGCAATGCAAACAGCTGTGATGTGGGGATATGTGAGCTGCTCTGTTGCTGTCTATAAATATGGAGCTTCAGTTGTGGAGTATTGCAGGTATGCGCCACCAGATACCCCCGGGAGCAGAAGATTATTTCACCACTTAATGTGTGAGATCAAAAAAGAGCACCATGTGCTAAGTGAGCACAGAGGTGCCCTCTCTTTTAGCTAATAGAGATTGGCAGCCCAAGACTTTAACACTACAAGATTTGGAACTAAATGCGTTGTTATTGGTAGCATGACAATATTTTAGGGAGGAATATTTCTTTTAGGTACATACACACTTACACATACCCTGCTTACATGCACACCACAATACTGCATCTAAAAATGTTCACCATCAATACATCCATTGATTACTAATTAATCCATATGATTCATTTACAGTGAAACAGTGAATACATCAACAAATCCTCATATTTGAGAAGCCAGCAACTGCATTATGGCTGGGCAATATATCGAAATATGTGATGTAATAAGTGTTGTCTTTTCCTGGTTATAAAGGGTACATAACACTAAAGTGATGTAATTTTCTGAACTTACCAGACTGTTCTCGCTGTTACCCACTTGATTATTATTTATCTAAAATCTAATAGTGAAAATATTTTGTGAACGCACCAATTGTCAACCCTACAATATCGTTGCAATATCGACATCGAGGTATTTGGTGAAGAATATTGTGATATCTGATTTTCTCTATATCGCCCAGCCGTAAACTGCATTCTTTCTTGTTTCGTGACTCTGAATCAATAATCAAAATCGCTGTTGTTGTGCAACTAATATTTTCCTCAGGAGATGGTGGAGACCACAACAGAGTTAAAGCGTAACTCTTGCCAAAATGTAACCTAGGGTCTTTTTGTGAATGTACCTGAGTCAAACTTTTGTTTAAAAGCATAATTAGGACGGAAGTGCCACTTTTAAGATTGACCGTATTTTCGTTTTCGGTGGCCTTTTGAATGAAAGTGCTAGGGGCACTACTATGATCGCATCAAAATCACTATTTTTAAAACACTAAGAAGGCTCGACACAACATGAAACTTTGCTCAAAGTATCAACAGAGGCTCTACACATGAACTCGAGCATTGAGAACATTGTTTGTGTACACAGAGTTTACTAAAAAGAAAGGTTTTGAACAACTCACTTTTTGTTTTTTCCGCTCGCCGCCATCTTGCCAGCCAAGGCACTTTTCAATCCCTTCTCCAGGGTGGCCGTCCACAACAACTAGAAACACTTTTGATATCCGACGTGGTCGTATGAACTAGCCCCGTTCAACCATAATTAGACACTTAAGCTCTAATATGTTATAACCATAACGAAAACCACAGTGATGATGCCTAATCACATCCTGAATTATGTTACAGTATTTAACTAAAATACCATTCAGCTCTGGTGTCAGTGGACACTGCTTTCTCTTTTTTATATTTGTGTGTGTGGGCCCATGTTGGTACGTGCGCCCATGTTTTTGTTTTTATTGTCTGAAGTGCAATAATAGTGAAAGGCCATCTATCCAACCATGAGATACGAAATCAGGTCAACCATGAGCAGAACGGAGCTTGAGCCTCACATGATGAATGAATGAACTCCTTATTCCATAGAATTTTCCAGTTGCTGAGGACTATAAATACCAGCTGGGGAAGATTGTATGTCCTGGCTGCCACATACGATTTTCCACTTTCACGAAAGGCAAGATTCTATCACTCGTGATGCACATGGGATGAAGTAAGTGTGTGAGTGTGTGTGTGTGTGTGTGAGACAATGTGTAGCCTTTATCAGTATCCCAGGCCATCATAGGACTGCCTGAAATACTGAGCTCTTTCATTGAATGCAAGAGAGAGAATGCATAAATCGAAGCTTTATGCAGTAGACTAACAGCAGTCTAGTAAATTTTTGAGAATAATATATGAGGAGATGACAGTGTATGTGAGGAGAGGAGAGTGATTGACAGTGCAGTCTGACAGGCTTGTGTAAAGCTAACCTTACGGGCCTGACTCCAGCAGAGCTGTTAGCCCCCCTGTGACTGCTGAATGGGTAAACTGACAAATTCCATGTCCTTCGGTTTCAGCAACGGCAAACTGCTGACCCAAATGCAATTAAACAACATCCACTGGGGTGAGTCTAACACATCAATGTACGGTAGCATATGAATGTGCATGTGATAGTCTATGTGAAGGAGAGGGTGATGAAGTGTGGGCAGAAAGGAGAAACAGAGAGACAGGGGCAGAGAGTGAGACTTGCAAAGAGTGAGTGTGATTCAATCTGCTCAGTAAGCCATGAAATGGTATTGGTGTCATTACGGAGAGCAAAAATATATCTGTGCTAGTCTGCCCTCCACTCCCCTTGTCTTTGACACTCCAAAAGCACAATCCTCACTAAAAAAGCAACCAGACCAGCCTCTGCACTTGGTGGAACAAAACATCCTACATTGCTGCAGCTCCTACTGAGCAACCTTTATTTGTCCCTCCGATCTTTTAGGCGACAAATCCAATTAACCATTAAAAAACAGTATTCTTAAGCATTTCCAATTAGAAATCATGGTGAAATCATACACCCAGTACAGTACAGTACAGTACAGAGTATTCCATTTGTTGAGAGACTCTTTGAAAGTGTGCAAGGACTGCTTTTAAAAAATAAACCTGTGCAAGTAAAAAGAAAAAAATAAATCCCACCTTTGCTCATTTAATTCCCACAAAAGAGATCAACAGCACTGAGTACATTCAGTGGACAAAGTACAAAGTCAGTGGAAGACCCATAATCTAACAAATGAGAGGAGTATGTATTGTATCAGAAATACATAATAAAAACACTTTAGCACAAATTCTGTTTTTTACTGTCAATAGAAGAAATTTAAAATGGCCATGTGGGGCCAGTTTCAGAAAGCAGGTTTAGTGAAAACTCTGAGTTTGTTAACCCTGAGATGAGGGAAACTCTGGGTTTTCTCTTTCAGAAAGGGAGGTTATTTAAACCTGAGAGAGAGGGGGAACGTCAGTCCGTTTCAGAAAGAGAGGTAACTTAACCTCAGAGTCAGTTACTATGGTAACTGAGTCTGTGACCCTAACCTGGTCGGGATGAGGTTTTCTTCAATAAAACTTGAGTTTCTCTCAGTCTCCTCCCTCTGACACAGCGCTCTCTCGTTTCCTCATTCATTCATTCAGTCTGGATCAGGCGCATTTCAGTGCAGTGTTGTCATCTGCATGAATTTAAAAAACCGGTCTGGTTTATTAACCATGTTAGGCAGATTAGAAAACGTTTTTTTTTTTCTAACATGGCATGTCCTTTTGTCAACGATCCCGTTGATGAAAGAGCTGTATTACTTCGCAGAGAGTTAAACATACGTCCGAAGATGATATTGAGGCCCGACTAGATGTATTTTCATTTCCAGATAACTACCGTACCTATTTGAGAGGTATTGTTTTTCTTCACAGTCCATCAGATATGTAGATACCTTATCCGTCCTCATAACACTAACGTCACCCATCGTGGACATGCTTTTACATCCCAGCACATTCTTTGTGTCGCATTATGTTTTTTGCAAATGCAGAGCCGTCAGAAAAGTGTGCCTCGCTCTGAAACGTTTTTGTGTAGTGTTCCCTGGACACAAACCAGTGAGAGCCATTAAAAAGAATTAAATGATTATAAATTATAATTCTGTTAATGACATGGTGCTGCAACCTCAGAATGGTATTAGTAGTAGTTTACTTTTTCGCCCGCAGGGTTGAACCTAAATGAAATTATAGGTGTAATACCGTTCCAGTTTTCACCAGTAACATTATAAGTTACCTGTGATTAAATATGAAATGAATACACTGTATTAGAGCTTACGCATTGACTCAAGGAGCAATTTTCTCCCACACCAATTATTGCTATTTTGCAGCGGCCATGTTGCTTTTCTTTAACAAACTATATGTTCAAACTCGCTGTATGTGCGCATGAGTAGTTCAAGTTCCAGAGGGATAAAGTATGCCGACCGATTTGTTTGTGGTTGTTGCCATGGTGAATCGTAGTGTCATGGCTCCATTCATGCTGCCTTTTTATAGTGGTGGTGCACGCGCTTAACTCTGAGTCAACCTACTCGGAGTGGATTGAACCAATTCCAACCAAAAACTCAGAGTTTCCCATCTCAGGGTAATTCAACTCAGAGATCAGGGTTGGAAACAGGCCCCAGATCATAGAAAGATTTGTTCTCTTGTTTGTTTTTAACTTTGGAAAAAGTGTACTGTAAGTTGTACTAAACTGCCTGTATTCAATATTGATTTGATACTTTTGTGTTATTTATTCCTTTCCTCAATAATAGTATGGGATGATGGCATCTACAGTATTTAGGCTGGTCATCTGTTTACCAGCCAAAATAATTATTAAAATGTAGGGTTAAAATTGATATAATCAGGTAAGTGGTATGTGAGTACATTATAACTGATGCAGTGGCAGTGGGGGAATATTCTCTAGACACTGCAGAGCCTGTGTTGCACAACATACAACTAAGATATTCAAGTTTCTCTAAAAAAATAAATATTCACTCTGTATTCATTTTCCCACCATCCTTCCTACAGTGGAACGCCCCCTAGAGTTGGTACAGAATATGGGCCTTGTTCAAGGGCACTAGAACAACACTGATGTTTGCTAGTACATGCACCAGGTCCTCTGATAAGAGATCAGTCTGTGTGACCAGAGATGCAACAAATACAAACAAATCGCAGCTTTGCACACTCCGTGTGAAATCCTTTAACAGTGGATTTTTACTGAAACAGCTAAATAACTTTAAAAAGAGCGCGATGTGTAGAGGGGAGAACGATGCGCTCATTCACCTTGCTCTGTGTGTTTGTTCACAACTGTGTGTCAGAGTGAGGGTATGAGAAGCAAACAACACAAAATATCTGCTTGTTGTGAAAATGAAATAGCCTAATGGTGTACACAGAGCACCAGATTCATTCACCGAAGGGACAAGCCACACAGGTACTATTTAGCACAGTGAGCGCAAAAAAAACAGTGTTGAAAGGCTAATGTGCTTCACTGCAGCTTTCACAAAACACTCTTTTAGTGCTACAAAGCATTCATGTGTGTGTGTTTATTTGTGTGTTATACAAAGTCCATTCTATCAGCTTATCTTCACGTGTGCATGTGCGCGAAACATGTGGAAATGATGTTTGCATACATAGCAGGCAGACAGAGAAACACACATCTTCAAGCCTCAAGAGTCTTTAATGTGTGTATCTGTGAACTGATATGCTTTCTCTCTAAAATGTTATTCTACTGCGGCTCTGCTTGTGAGATTCGAGGTATGTAGACAGAAGTGCAGGAAGACGAGACAGACGAATAGATGGGAAGAGAGCGGGAGAGAGAAAAACACTCATACAACATATTACATGTTGTGGGAGGCAGGGAGAGACGTGCACAGAGAGATAGGGGGAAATGGTTGCAGAGCAGGAGAGAGAGATGGTGAGAGGTCATCCCTGGGTAATTTGTTTTGGTCCTCTCAGAGCGCAGACACACAGGGAGCAGGTAAACCAATTACAGTGTGACATGAATCACTAAGACCTACAGGCAGCCACGAAGCTGGCCGGCCGGCCAGCCAGCAAGCCAGGGCAGCCAAACAGCCGACCAAGTGCATGCTGTCTCTTCCCCTAAGTGCAGGTTAATCACGAGCCACAGCCATCGCCCCTCCCTTGACCATGATTGCACATCTGGAAGGAACTGATGAGAGACAAAAACAAACATAATTTCCCCACAGCTTCAGCGCTGAGATGCTGTGATGTTCTGATAGCTTCAATGGACATGGATGTTCTTCTGAAGAAAAACACCTCACCATGGCTTCTGGGAAACATTGTAATTGAATGCAATGCAATGCACATTGCCTCAAACTTCTATTCTGGCTTCATCTGTGACACATCAATCTAATCTGACAGTATGTGTTTTTGGTTCCTCAATTCCATCCCATCTTGAAAACACAAGCAAAATTAACCGATAATGATACGGCTCCTTTGAAAGGGGAACAGGGTTGGATGTCAGATCCCGATGGATCAAATCCAAGCCAAATTCTCCAGGGGAAGGTTATGAGTATTTACACGACAAAGACTTAAGCAATTACTTTAATTTCCTTAATCGCCCGACGGCTGTCAAAACGATGTCGTATCGGGCCTCAGTCACATAAACGCCACTGGCTATATAGCTGAGAAGCAGACAACAACTTGTAAATAAACAATCATCTAGGTCCTTTTGCTGTGGCAAAAAGCCTTAATCCTCGAGTTGATGCTAAACTGACAGCAGCGTCATGACAATCCGTGAGAGAGAATGAAGTTGACAAGGATAGGGATTGGACTGGATTAGATATCGCCTTGGCACTTGGTTTTATTTGATGTGGCCTTGGTGCACGTTGTAGATTCAGGAGGGGTAAATATTTGATGAAGGGTGTTATGGTGTTGGTCTTGCTGCTGCCAGGGGCTGTTCTAAGGGAGCAACTAATAAAAACAGCAGCAGGCGGGTTGTCGATCACTGCTGAGCAGAAGTGGCTGGAGAGCCTGTCGCCCCCTCAACGTGTTTACCAAAGCACCGGGTCTTCTAATGTTAGCTCAGCGGGCAAAGATAGCTCTTCCCTTGACTGTAAATCAGTATGCACTCTCATGCATTTATATACACCCTCAAACACACACACACACACACACACACACACACACACACACACACACACACACACACACACATGGAGAGCACCGGTGGGGCAGAAGTGAGACACAGTTGGAAGACATTTCCTAAGATGTTAAATCTACCATGTTGCTGCCCCTTGAAATTAATAAGGGCCTCTGAACTGCTCTCTGAGAGCCACTAACTGGCCATTTGCACTGCCTGGCTCCACTGGAAAAAGGGACTCCTCGCTTCCTCTCACAAACACTTCGCTCTCTTTATCCTTTTTTTCCCTTCTCTCCATCATACCCTCTGCTCTCTTTCCTCTCTCTGTCTGTTTCACCCCACAATTTCCCATCTTTATTCCCTCCATCTCTATTGTCTTTCTTCCATCTCCACCCTCTTCATCTCAGTCCCCTCTCGTATCTTTCCAACAAACCCCCGCTCTCTCTCCTGACTCCTTGTTCCCTCCCTCCCACCTCCGCCTCCTCTTTTCTTTCTCTCTCTCTCTCTCTCTCTCTCTCTCTCTCTCTCTCTCTCTCTCTCCCATTCCTCTGGCCCTAAAACCAGCCCCTCGGCCGCCCGCTTGCACTCACTCAGATGGCTGTTACCATGACAACCCTGTTCTTTCAGCTCTTGCAAAATAATGAAGACAATGTGTTTTCCATTTAGATGAGTTTTCTGGCGCAGCGGGGAGATATGGAGTGTCCATCTTGCCTCCTCTTTCACTGCGGAGGAAATGTAATAAAAAAGGGTTTCTAACCTCTCTCACTCTGACAATCCTTTGCTCTGCCTCTCTCCCTCTTTACACACTTGCACGCACACACACACACACACACACACACAAGTTAGGGTGTAAGCTCAGTGTTTTTAACACAGTGGAGTGAATAGCAGCAAAGGGTAATGTCTGACTGGTGTTGCAACAAAGCACATCATCTACATTTGTTTGCCTCTGCAGTGTCATCACCAATGTAAAAAAAAACTGAGATGACCGAGATGGGACTTTGCTGATTTA
Source organism: Perca flavescens (assembly GCF_004354835.1). NCBI lineage: Eukaryota > Metazoa > Chordata > Actinopteri > Perciformes > Percidae > Perca > Perca flavescens. Next base: position 19,223,868 of record NC_041347.1, on the reverse strand, counting down.
AAAAAGCTGCAATGAAACCACAGTGGCCAACTTGTTTGTGATAGATTACAAAGTCCCGCACCCTGCTGTCAAATCCAAGCTCTGACAATGATAAACTGTGAACATTTCAAGTCTTTTTTAGGGTTTTGGGGACTCATTGATGATATTTTCACAGCATAATGCTCCAGTGCGGTAATAAATGCCATGACAACTAAAAGTGATGGAAAGAGCTTGCTTTCTTTCTCTTGCTGGTGTGGATTTATTAAATTACACATGACACAAGGGGAAGTGCAAGCCAACCCCTTCTTAAGGATTGAAAAGTAACATATACGCTGCTCTGAGGCAGCCTTGCCTCTGAGAGGTAATTCAGTTGCAACATGCAGTCATTTTTACCCAGGGGTTCAACGTAAACAAGCAAATTCAGATTTTCTTTTTATTGCTTTTTTTTCCAATGACAGCAGTGTTCCAATAAAAGGCATTGGTTGTGAAAGAAAAATTTGACTTTGCATGAGTCTTGAAAATTGGTATGTCTAATGTTAAAGGTAAACTATTGATTAAACAGAGAGTTTTGGTTTCTAGTTCCTAGTTGTTTGTGTTCATTTACACGGTTAGGACTTTGCAAAGCCTTAAAAATAACATGCCAACATTTAAACGTTGAGGCAGCTGATATGCATAGGTCAGGACTTGGTTTTCTGTATCTGGACCGAATACCTCTTTGAGGAAATATATAGCCCTCTGTCTAAGAAAGAGAAGAGACACATATGAGAGAAATAGAGAGAGGGAGCAGTATAATGTGTATGTCTGCGTATTTACAGTGGAAATAGTGAGTCTGGGACATTTTCTTTGGGTCTCTTTTCCAGTGTTTATGGAGAGCGGTGAGGAACAACACTTCCTGAGAGGAAAGCCAGCTTTCCGAGCCTAAACCCTCTTCCAAGCCCTGCAGACGTAGAACGCTCTGTCTCCAATTTATGTTTTCCACCCAGGGCCGCGTAAACACAAGTGTAGAAAAACTGGTGTGCATGGATGTATTTTGGATAATGCGCACACACAAAACAAAGGCAGACAGGTCGGACTAATCTCGGACAAATTTGTCAAAACATCTAAGAACGCAGTGATGGCCTAGCACTCCCAGTGTTAACCAGCTGCAACAGACCAATCTCATAAAGAAGCTGCTACAAGAAGATGATTTAAAGGGTCTAGCTTCATCGAAAGCCCACTCCACTGACCGCCTCCTACTCCTCTCTCAATTTTTCTTTTCCCGCCTGTCAACACCGGTTACAGAGGGATTCGGGATTTAAAAAAGAAAGCCGTGACGAGAATCTCTCCTACTGTCCTTCTCGCTGTCTCTCTCCCTGCCGACCGCCCTCCGCTCATTCTTAATTACATCCAGATCAGACTATTAATGAAGTCACTCTGCTTTTAACAACAGCTACAGGGAGTGAGGGAGGGCTTTCCTCAGCCAGCGAACATATCAAATCAAATCTGGATCCTGGCCTCGACAGGTTTTGTGTCCAATTAAAATGACACACTAACGCAAAGCAAGGCTAATGATTATTTTCACTGTTTGCATTTTTTTTTTCCTCAGCTGATTTAGCGTTTGTCGTACTCACAATAGGCAGTTTTTTTGGCACTTTACAGAAAAAAATCTCAAAATCAATGTAGCACAGTCAGAGATATCGTCTTTTGTATTCCAAGCATTCTACTCCCTTGTAAAAACCTGGCGCCGACATTACCCACAATGCAATTTGACCAATTCGATTCAAGTGTGTTATGCTAGTAGCGGCTAATGTAGCCTCAAGCCGCTAGCTTCAAGCAGAGATGAGGAGTGGGCTACAGAGGGTTGCTAAGCTCACTTCTTTCTAACTTCAAACCACCAGAATTTTTTATTATTTTCAAACAACCAACGCTGACTCAAGTGACATTACTTAAGGAATTATGAGATTTCATAAAGTATCTCTGGAGCACTTATGCAATAGTACTCCCCAAGACCTGTAGACAGACTTTGATATGTAAGTTCCGTGAAGTTCCCCCTTAATCGATTAATTGTTTATGCAATGAAATGCGACAAAATAGTATAACTAAAAAATATTATATAACTTAAAAAAGCAGCAAATTCTCACCATTCAGAAGCTGGCACCTGTGAATGTTTGTGCATTTTTGCTTCACATATTACTTAAACGATTAATTGATAATCAAAATTGTTATTGTTAATTTTCTGTCTCCTGGCTGATCGATTAATAGACTAATCATGTCAGTACTGAAGCTAATTTCAGCGCTCTGCAGAACCAACTGAGCAAATTCCTGAGCTGTTTGTGTGAAGGTGTTGGGACTGGATGTATCATCCATCAGCTCTCTGCGGTTTGAAGTGCAGGGAGGAGTTGACAACTTGCCATGTTGACAAAAACAAACCTAATCATCAGCATGTGTGCTCCTTACGTGGTGTACATTAAAACAAAAACCAAGGTAATCATCCATATGCAGTGATGGCAGAAACACCATTATATACAGCATGTGGCAGGAAACAGCCTCAGTGCTCCAGGCTCTCTGATCTTCTCAAGACACTCCTGTCAAAAAGCATGATGGCACGATGTGGACTGTAACAGTCTCATCTATGTGTTTACACGTGTAAGCCTGTGTGTGTGTGTGTGTGTGTGTGTGTGCCACAAAGTGTGTTTTTGTCTGGGTGTACTCAAATGTCTGCCTCTCTGTGTAATACCATTGTCCACTGCCACCTGCAGCGCACAGCAGCATTAGGAACCCCCACCCACCCCACCCCCTCACACACAAATCCCAACAGATCAAAACACTGCACTCCATCAAATCCAGTGAAAAGCCTGTTTACTGATGATCTGGTGTGAAGACAACAGGCGGCGGGAGAGGGAGATGAAGAGAGGGGGAGAGAGAGAGCGATGAGGGGTAAGAGTGGTTGAGGGAGTGAGGCAATTGGGGAGTGGCCAACTGCAGGGGCTTTTATGAACAACCATTGTAAAGGAGCGAGGTGGGATAATTGGTCTCCTAAGCTCAATGTGCAGCATGCATTTTTAATGAGCTCACACTGTTGCTCTCTTCATATATAGGCAAGAGATTGCAGATAAGGAAGAAATGCTGTGAAATGCTGATGTGTATAGAGAAGGGTGGGCTGAGGGAGACATGTTTGATTATCCCTCTGGTTTGGCTTCTGTTGGTAGTGTTGTTAGTAGTTTGTTGAATAACTGCTGAATAAATGTCTTACCCTGCCAGAAAGACTTCTTCTGAATTAATTGTGTGAGTGATACACTGCACTATTTGTGTGACTGAGTGTGCTTTCAAATCCAAAGTATATGTCATTTCAGGACTTTCTTTAAAAGATATTTATCCATACAGATACAGACTGTACTACAGGTATGCTTTTGTGTTGTGTGTGTCGTGACATGATCCACTGTGTCTCCTGTAGGATGATCATTTACAATAAATGTTCATCATTCAACTGCTGATTTGCCCTGATATACTGTATGCTAATATCAGAAAAATATCCTTATTAATATTGTGATATTGATATTAGGGCTGCATTTTCATTACCGATTAATATGATTCTCACTAGTGACTAGTTAACTCCCTAAACGACACATCAAGAAGCCGGATTTACACACTCCTATCCAAATTCACAGTCTGTAAACTGGCAACTCAAAAAGGCCAACCCCCCTCAGCCAGACGCTGTGGGGGAAGTACAGTTTGTGGAAAAAAACCAACACACCCAGCTCCAGCCAAGACTTCTGACCCGTCAAAGCACCTCGTAATGTTCTTACTGACCTCAACGCAACAAAAAGAGCAACCCTTCGCATTACAGCAGTCTCAGACGGGCATTAGAGGGCTGTGCCGAGCAGGAAGTTAAAAGGCTGGTGGCAGGGAGCAGGACTACCCGAGTTTAAGTGAATTAAGAAAACGAAGTCGTGTTTAGCCCCGGCATGAGTCCATCTCTCCTTGATGAAGGGCATAGTGCCTGGGCTGCCACCTCGTAATAGCATTAAACACCTCCCAAAGTGATGTTTGGGAGTGAGTACACCACAACCCAAAGGCTGGAAAAGGACCGCTTACAATAGAGGACTGCACTTGGACTTAGAACAAAAAATGGCTAGGAAGAAGGGGGTGAATTAAAGAGGGGTGGCAGGAGTGATAAAGAGAGGACAGGAGGCTGAGAGGAGAGGTGGCAGGTGGATGGAGGTTGATTAATGGCAGGTCTGTTTCGCCTCTCCCCCCCCACCCGTACTTCCTTCAGGGACCCCCCAGACCTCCTCCAGCATCCTGCTCCGAAGCCCTCCGTGAGATCTCCAGTCTGGGTCCATCCATCAACCCCGCTCCCATTCTGAAGGCATGAAGTAGCCTGCCACGCTCCCCTCTGTAGTAACCCTAACCCAGCCTGTTCACACGGCCCCTGTCTGCTCTCTCGGTCTTCTCTCCACTAGGGCTGCAACGATCATTTTCATTATTGACAAATTGTTTAGTCTATAAAATAGTGACTACAAGCATACATGCCTACAAGCATACCTTGACACTTTGAAATAGATTGTTTTGAGTCTAAAACCAAAAACTATTTCACTCACAACGACAGAAAACATATCAAATAAGTTAATGCTTTCATTTAAGTATGGCTTGGTGTCTTTTTGGTGTTAAAAAGCTTGATAATAGTGCTGATACCACTTTTCATTGAGAAATATAAACATGTTTTAATACAAAACCCTTTTTACGTTTTACAAAAGAAACTAAACCCCTTTTCAAATGCCAAAAAAAAAGTTGTCTAAAAAGCAACCGTACAAGAACTTTGCAACTAGAAACAATAAGTAGAGAAGAGATCAACCAAACGATTAATCGACTAGTCCTTTCAGCACTCCACTTCGCCATTTATTCATAATGTGTTGTCTTTTCACTTTAATTTGGCATTGAAGTAGGAAAGTCAACAAACCCATGGTGCAAAGCAGCTTACATATAAAAAAATAATTGGTTAAAGCACTTCCTGGAGCCACAGTGGGAGAGGACAGTACCAATGTGCTCTGTACATGTGTCGGTACACATTTCTGTTTATACTGTACTCTGTCAGGGTGGTTAAACAGGGTACGTAGTCATCAGGCCATGGCCGTTTTCTTTGATGCAAGGACAAAAGCTGCCAAGCGGATGTGAGCTAGCCCCCACCTCCCCCACCAAACACCCCCGCCCCCAGCCAAGCGGCCAATCCTCTCCTTTGACTGAGCAACACACACAAACAGAGACGCAGAGAGCAGAGCATAAGCATCTGGATAACACAAATGAATTCTGTTTTCTGACGGCAGACAGACGGACCTGCTGGATGGCCGCCGCTAATCTGCCACCTCCCCGCCTCCTCCTCCCAGCACCACCTATAATCCCTGGCTGAGAGACAAACGGCGAGAAAGAAAGAGTTTAGGACAGTGAGAGATGAGAAAGAGCGAGAGTGAAAATAGGCTTGATCTTTTCCCAGTACCTGAAATGAAATGGACTGCCCACTGGCTAAATAAACACTTGTTGGCCACTTAGCTAATGCTGCTCAACACAATGGAAGACGGATGATGTTTCATTCACGCTCTTGGCTGCCTTGTTTGATTTGCTGGTACAGCAGAGTGTATATAGTAGAAGAAATAATAATAAACTTTGGAGTCCAATGAAAGCTGCAGCAGTGTAGGTCTCACTCAAGTCTTGTTAGGTGACAGAAGGCTCGGCTGCAAATGAGAAGACACATGGTGAGAGCCATATTTCTTCCAATTAAGTCTAACTGACTTGTAATTTAGCCTGATCTCCAGGGGGTTTGTATGTGACCCTATCACAGTAGTGAAAGGGGGAGTTTACATAAAAAATTAGGTGTATGAGTGTGTGTCTTGTGTGCTACAATATGTCCTTTGTATTCATTGCAGATAACAGGAGGCCATTGGTGGAGAGAAAACAGCAGCCATTGATTTTGTGTGCTGGTCAGGCATTTCTCCATTCCAGAGTCTGGTCGATACACACACCGAGAGCAGGGAGCACCAGTGGGGTGAGGGGGTTATACACCACTCTGGACACTGCATACACACACACACGCACACACACACACACACACACACACACACACACACACACACATAATATCGGCAGTCAGCAGCAAGTGGACACAAGGCCTGTCAGGTAATCACGGCTATCTTATTACCTGCCAGCACATTTACAAACACACGCACGCACTCACGCACGCACGCACACACGCGCACACGCGCACACACACACACACGATCAGAGGCAAATACCACCACTTTGCAAACACAAGCCTGAATGAAGGCAAAATTAACAAATGGACTCAATACGGCAATTTCTTTACTGTGAGTGGGGCAGGAGAGGGTGGGGGGCATGTTTCAGCATTAAATCCTTTATCAAGTAGCTGGCAAATCCAACATTGATTTCCATGAGCCACTGTGCTGGGGGCAATAAGGATCTCCCTCATCAATAGAGGCAGCCCTGGCCACACACACACAACAAAGTACAAAGTACAGAAACACAGCGACAGCAGGCACTAAATTAACTTTATGTCGAATACTAATTGCAATCACAAATCTTGAAAGGAAAAACGTTTGCCAGGCTATTGTGTTTGTGGTTGGCCTGGTTTGGAGCCAGAGGGGAACACCAGTCAGCTTTGATCAAAGATGCACTGCCTCAACTGGACAAGTGGCCGTTTTTATGTTTATTGAGACAAAGGAAAAAATAACTGCTTTTACTATGACAGCTAGAATTTACTAGAATAGGTTAAACAAATCAACTCTTTTAACTGCACTAACTTGCTGAAAAATAACAATGCCACCAGTAGTATTAGAGAATCAGAGATCAGAATCCTTTATTGATCCCCTCAGGGAAATTATTTAGTTGTAGTTGCTCACAGTCAAATTCAAGGTAAAAATAAGAGTAAGAAAACAGCGAGTCAATAAGTGTATAAAGTAACAGCTACAGTAAGAAATAAAAACGTTAAGTAGAAGTAAAGTAAGATTAGGTTAAAAAGATTGTTTCTAAAACAATGGATTGTAAAAATGCTAGGTCAGTGGTTCCCAAACTTTTTCACATAAGGGACCCCTAAACTGACATAAGCAGACCTACATTTGATAAGATTTTGTCCCAGGGTCCCCCATCTGATAGGACTTATGTTTTTAGATGTTTTATTACAGTGTATGAAACCCATGACCACAATAGTCATACATTCTGCCATTGTGTTATTTATGGAAGGAATTACAGTGACATTTTAGACAAACTATTTCCCTTTTTGCTGGGGAGACCCCTGAAACACCCTCAAAGCCCCTGGGGTCCCACAGACCCCACTCTTGAAACCACTGTATTAGAGTACAGGAAAGAATTTGCAAATATTACTATGTAACATCTGTCAACAACACGTCATTGCAGAATCATGGCAGAAATATAGAAAGAATGGTTTGACGTGAAGTAGGATGTAAAAACGCCTATGTCTTCGAAGGGAGGCGGTCAAGGGGAAGGGAGATATATTAGACAGATGCCAAAAGACATCCATTAAAGGTGATGTTACACTGTCGGGTGCAAAAGAGGATGCTCCCCTGGACAGATCTGCAGGCAGACCCTGAGGCAGTCTATGGCATAATAAAAAATTGCTCAATAGCGCTAGTGTTAAAAATGTTCACAGGGTACCTTTAAAAACAAATCTGTTTGTACAAGTTATTCTTGCATAAGGCCCATGTCTCATATAATATGAAAAAAAACTAATCCTTTTTAACCGGAGATATAACAGAATTAACAAAGTGTCTAAAAACATGTACTTTTGATGTTAAAAAAAAGAAAAAAGAAACTCCACTAAACACACTTGGTCATTCTCAAACCAGCTTGCTCCCATGAAATTAAACTGTTGTGACATTTTAAGCTGTTAGCTAAGAGAGGACAGAGGCAGAGGATGACGAACAGGCACGCACAAAGGAACACACGCAAGAAACATACGCATGTAAAAGATACACGCACAGGGAAGCAAAATGGAAAAACAGGCTCAGGAAATTGGCCAGTTCCTGTACAAGAGAGGTAGAGAAGGTGGGGGGGGGAGGTCAGATGGAAGAAAACAAGAGGGAGAGAAAAACTGACAGAAAAAGACAGACAACGTGGCTTATGCAACTTCAGTGTCACTGTTATTTTGTTTTTCAGACACACCAACATGTCAGATTGTGACGAGATTCCACTAATTATTAAAGCCTCCAAGTCTTCTGAGGAAACAGTAACGTGCTACAATTTTTACTAAGACTGTCAGGATGTGGTGGCATGTACATCATGTGCAAGTAACTGCCCAAAAAAAATGCTCAAAAATAGTAGTGAATTAGCATAATGGCCCTCCCTTAAAAAATTATATGATATTTAGGGCAAAGGAGACCATGCCCATTGATAACCTTCTGGATCGAAGATTCAATGAATGTCTTTCAACCTGGACCCTATTTCCTCATGTTTTTGTATCTAAGTAAACAATGGGAACAACAATCTTTGAAATTGGTCCAGTATTAAGCAAGACCGATGCAGTCGGCAACGGCGACACAAGCTGCAATGTAGTGTTAATGGGCAATTGCGCACCTTTAATTTACGACCACAAAAAGGGCTTGTTCTGCGCCTGACATGCTCGACATTATGGAAAGGATTCCTACAGAGGTCGACCTCTTTCTTAAAAAGTAAGAAACATTCCCGAAATCCCAAAGGGAATGTGAAAGCCAAACCCACCAGACTCCATTTAAACAGTCATTTTATCATCATAAAAACACACTACGTTCAAAGTCGACAGAAACAAAATAAAAAAATCGTCTTGATTTTGTCTTCCCACTGTTCCAACAATCAACACTCTGGTTTGGTTGAAATAAACGGACGGAAATAAACAATGCGCATTTGCCCTACATGATTGCATTGCAGCCTGGTTCGCGGCTTCCGGTTACAATGTTCTCCCTCAATACTGGACCAATTTCAAAGATTTTTGTTTACATGAGTCATTTAGACACCAACACATGGAGAAATATGGTCCAGGTTGAAAATAAAATGAAATGACAGTTTAAAAGGTAAATATCTATGGGTTTTGGACTTTTGGTTGGACGAAATCAAGAATTTAAAGACATCCCTTTGGGCTCTGGGAAACTGTAAGGCTTTATTTCAGGACATTTTATAGGCAAAATAATTACTCAATTAAGAAAATAACCAGCAGATTAATCCTATAATGAAAATAATTGGTAGTTGCAGCCCTGGAATGATTTGTCAAAAATGTAAGCAGGAGGATGGTTGAATGTGGATAATTTTACTAATAAACAGCTCTTTTACAATGTTATCAGCGCTCGTGAAGGTGGGAAAGATGCAAGGGGTATTTTCATTGTAATCTTGTTTTTCAAATAAAGTATGTGTGTGTAAGGTAGCCTAGCCAGACCAGTCCTTCCCTCACCATGTCTCAACAGAGTAAACTTTAACCTCTGAGGCCCAGGGAGCTTGACAGATGACCTCGGCCTGAAATCGGAGCCTTTGGGTTTCCACTCTAACGTGAAACCAGACGGACACCTGACCCTCTGAATCCTTGCTGATGCATGTAGACTCTCACACAAAACACACACAGACATGTACACAGAGACACACAAAACACAAAATCAGAAACACCTGTTCAATCCACATAGACACGCACTAAGAGTACACACAGCACACAAACAATTCAACAGGCGCAGAGAGGTGCTTACAGTGACGCACAAAGCCTGCACTCAAGTGAGCCTTGTGTATAATAATCTTCATACACAGAAGCAGTTCTCACTTTAAACAAGCATTTCTCAACATGAGCAGGTACAGTATTACTATTGTATCTGCTGCAGTGGCCAAGTGTGTGTGTGTGTGTGTGTGTGTGTGTGTGTGTGTGTGTGTGTGTGTGTGTGTGTGTGTGTGTGTGTGTGTGTGTCTGGGGAGACTAACAAAAGAAACACAGTAAGTATGCACTACTCATATTTCTCCAGCAGACGTGTCAAATCGTAGGACAGACACGAAAAAAGTATAGCAAAGAGGGGGAGGCAGAGGAGGAGCGTGAAGTGAGACTACTGTGTTTTCAGCTCTTGAGCCATTAAAACAAGTAGACTCCGTGTGTGGTTGTGTATGCATATGTTCATCTGTATGTGGCTTTGTGGGGGTGATAATCTCAACATAAAGTGTGAGAGGCAGAATTCTGAAATACAAACATGCAGAGAAGTAGTCTGCTGATCATCTGAGAGTCAGGCACTGCGAATCTGGGTATCAAACCTCAATAATTGAGCACTAACTGAAATAAATGAATGAATAGAATTGAGTGTTGAAAGTTCTCAGTCTGGTTGTTGGGTTGACAATTTATTCTTTAATTCAACTTTTTATATATACAAAAAATACATTTCGGACAACAATGGAGGTCTACAGCGCTGAGGAATAAGTTAGATCAGGCTTTGGCTACACAGGCAATACCTGGAGGATCAATTCATTGTTGTTTTTTGTCTTTTTATGGGATGTGTTGACAGTAGGAAGAAAAAAAAAAACAATATCACCAGACTTACTGTTAAATATTACTAAAAGTAAAGTATTGAAAAAGTACCATTTTAGCTACATGCAATCAGTCCTGAGACAGAAATGGATGAGGACAAATGAGGAGGCGGGATGGACAGATTCATGGTTTCAAAGGAGGAGCTCTGACAGTCCTAACTCATTCATTATACGAATTGACGGAAGTTGATAGAAGGTACCAATCTACAGTATAACTGGCATGTCCTTGTGTGCACACGTATGTAAGTGTGTCCTTTTCCTTTTCACAGTTGATTAAGAGGAGCCACTTCACCGCTGGCTGTTGTGAAAGGGGGAGCAGCAGCTTCGACCTCATTGTGGATCCACTAATCCTTCACTTATCTGGACTACGTCAATACTGCTGTTGGCCCCCACCTTCCACTTCATTCTTTGCTTTCTCTCTGTGCTTCCGTCTCCTCATTTTTCTCCCCCAGCCCTCCTCACCATCAACCCTTCCCGCCCTGCAGCTCTCATTCTAGCCTTTTTACCCCTCAAGCCCCCCCAACGTGCTGCTTGAAAACCATCCTATCTCTTTTCCTTCCTCTGGACAAAACACAAAGAGTACATGGAGTAATAACATAGAACAGCAGGGGTGGAATGGCCCTGGTAAGGTTATTAAGCCTCGCACACAAACACACGGTTCGCCGCAGGGCCACTGAGGTGGGGCCCCAGGGGGTTGGGGGCCATTTCTCTGTGTGTGTGTGTGTGTGTGTGTGTGTGTGCGTGCGTGTGCATGGCACATTATGTGTTCATGCTGGGAGGGGTGAATGATGAGGCCACCCAGCTTTTACTGGCATGAATAAAACTAGCGTCCGCTTGATATTGTATTTTTCTAAAGGCCAATACTAATATTTCTGAGGGCCAATATTAATATCAACTATTATCTATTATAATCTTTTTAGACCAAAGCTGCCAGTATTCAGTGGTTTGTGCTCTTAGTCAATGTCTTCAAATTAGATCATATTCATGCTGGAAAGGATCCAAATTCTGTAGGTCCTCTAAAACTGTATTCTTAGAAAGGAAAGGCCTCTTCAAACAGCATTTAGGCCATAATGTAATAGCAAAACTCTCCACTGAAACCTAAACAAATTCAATTCATTTAAGTGGGTTAACAGCTCCTTTGAGGCAGAGTGAGACATGTTTCATTGCAGGTTTTACAGACTGTCAGCCCCTGTAGCTGAAAAAAAAAACTCCCACATTAAGCTGTAAAGAGTCTTTTTTCCTTTCTAAAATAAAATAATACATGTATATAAAGTAAATGGGAATAAGTGATGGAATCCGATCAAAATGCTGAGGAAAGGAGAGGAGAGGAGAGGAGAGGAGAGGAGAGGAGAGGAGAGGAGAGGAGAGGAGAGGAGAGGAGAGGAAAAGTCCAGTTGTAACTAGCTCTGTCTTTACAGCAATAAGGATAAAGTCTCTTTAAACAGGATTTGGCCTGACCCACCACTCTGTAGCTGGGAGCTGATATAGCAGTGCTCGGCCAGTGGTGGATCATTTTTCATCTCCAAATCTGCTTTGGCATGGTCAGGAGTGCCAGTGAGTGTGTCTATGGCTAGGAGGGGAAGTATGGAGCATACACAAAACATGGAGGGACTCTGAGAGGGTGGGGGGTGGGGGGAGCTGCCAGCAAGGGTGCATTGTGGTCCAGCCCTTGTGTTTTTATCGGTGCTACTCTGACAACATGAGGCTGGGTCTTCCCTCACTGCTCAGCTGAGCAATCAGGTCACCTCATCTTGACAGACACAAACACACGCACACACAAACGTAAACACGCAGGGACATGCACACACGCGTGGACACACAGTACATGCCGCCCGCAGCTGTTGCCAATGATGTCAGTCCTGATTTGACCAAACTAGCCTTTTGTTTCACAGCATGAACACAGAACAGAGGAGGAGGCTTCACTTGGCAAAACAGCAAGAGTTTTTTTTCTGTCTCTAACATTGTCTGGATTAAGGATTAGCTACTTGTTGCTAAACCTGAAAGCAAAACAAAGAAATTTTTTTGCGCTGGAATGGTTAATAGCTAAGGTTTAACTAATAATTCATCAAAATCACAATTTTGATCACATTTATAGATTAAATGACTGAGATGTGTTCAATGAAAATAATAACTTTGCAGCAACATTCACACTAAAATTTTAATATAGCTATATGTGTTTGTATGCACAATCTAAACCATTTGAAAGACACCTAATCTTGGAGAAACCTGATGCAAAAGCACCTCATAATCAGTTTGTTTCAGCAGGTATTTTTTAATTTTAAGTGATGTGAACCAAGCTATTTAAATGGTAAGAAGTGAATAGAATGAACAAACATACAGTGTAAATTTACACTAACTTCTTTAAAATTGGCACACACAAAAAACATATAAAGCTACAAGCTTTTGATAACAGCAAATTACGGACACCTCACTGTAATGAGTTGTTTAAAAACTTGACAAAGCTGAGTACAAAACAGATTAAGTATAACACAAAGTTAGAGACCGTTGCTCTAGTCTAATGCCCCCCCCCACCCGCCTTTCTCCAACACAAACACGCACACAAACACTCTCCGCCTTCAAACCCCTGATGTCTGTTGGCAGAAGTGTCTGAGGAGGTTAATTGGTACGTTCTCATTTTTTCCTTTTTCTCTCTCTCTCTAACTTTGTCATTTCTCATTCAGCTGTGTGTGTGTGTGTGTGTGTGTGTGTGTGTGTGCACATGTGTATACAGTGGGGGAAATAAGTATTTGACCCCTTGCTGATTTTGCAGGTTTGCCCACTTACAAAGAATGCAAAAATCTACAATTTTAATCATATGTACATTCTAACAGTGAAAGACAGAATCCCAAAGAAAATTACAGAAAATCACATCATATGAATTTATTAAAATTGATAACCATCTGATGAGGAAAAACAAGTATTTGACCCCCTGGACAAACACCATGTTAATATTTTGTAGAAAAGCCATTATTGGCCAGCACAGATGTCAAACGGTTTTTATAGTTGGTGACAAAGTTTGTGCACATTTCGGCAGGGATGTTGGCCCACTCCTCCCTGCAGACAGCCTCCAAATCATTCAGGTTCTCGAATTTTAAGCTCCCTCCAAAGATTTTCAATCAGATTCAGGTCTGGAGACTGGCTAGGCCACTCCAGAACCTTGATGTGCTTCTTCTTCAGCCACTCTTTTGTTGCTTTGGCGGTGTGCTTAGGGTCGTTGTCGTGCTGAAACACCCATCCTCGACCCATCTTCAGCTCTCTCACTGAGGGAAGGAGATGTCGGTCCAGAATTCCACGATACATGGCCCCGTCCATCCTCCCCTCAATACGATGGAGTTGTCCCGTCCCCTTGGCTGAAAAACACCCCCAAAGCATGATGTTGCCACCACCATGCTTGACGGTGGGGATGGTGTTCTTTGGGTTGTACTCGGTGTTCTTTGCCCTCCAAACACGACGAGTTGAGTTGAGGCCAAAAGTTCTATTTTGGTCTCATCTGACCACATCACCTTCTTCCAGGCCTCTTCTGAGTCGTCCAGGTGGTGAATGGCGAACTTCATGCGGGCCTGTACATGTTTCTTCTTGAGCAGGGGGACCTTGCGTGCGCTGCAGGATTTCAATCCATGACGGGCGTAGTGTGTTACCAACCGTTTCTTTTGTAACTGTGGTCCCAGCTGCCTTCAGTTGATTCATCAGTTCCCCCTTGTGGTTTTGGGATGATTCCTCACCGTTCGCATGATCAGGGACACCCCACGAGGCAAGATCTTGTGTGGAGGCCCAGACCGAGGGAGGTTGGCGGTGGTGTGGTGCTTCTTCCATTTCCTGATAACTGCACCGACAGTTGATCTTTTCTCTCAAGTTGCTTTCCGATTCTCTTGTAGCCCATCCCAGCCTTGTGCAGATCAACAATCTTGTCCCTGATGTCCGTAGAAAGCTCTTTGGTCTTGCCCATGGTAGTGATGTTGGATGCTGGTTGTTTGGGTGTTCACAGGTGTCTTTTATACAGGTAACGAGGTGAGGCAGGTATATTTGATGTAGATAATTGGTTCGTATTGGGGCTGTGTCTTAAAGAAAGACTAACTGGCTTGTAGGAGCCAGAATACTTGCTGTTTGTCCAGGGGGTCAAATACTTGTTTTTCCTCATCAGATGGTTATCAATTTTAATAAATTCATATGATGTGATTTTCTGGAATTTTCTTTGGGATTCTGTCTTTCACTGTTAGAATGTACATATGATTAAAATTGTAGATTTTTGCATTCTTTGTAAGTGGGCAAACCTGCAAAATCAGCAAGGGGTCAAATACTTATTTCCCCCACTGTATGTCTGTTACAGTGTAGCATGAGTGTCTGTGTGTTTTCATGGCCAGAGGACAAGAATGTGGGTGCCACTAAATGAGACAGAGGCCGAAGCAACTCCACACTCTGTGGCAATGTGATTGGGCAAGCCAACTCGGTTAACCAAATCTTGGAATGAGTACACACACACACACACACACACACACACACACACACACACACACACACACACACACACGCACGCACGCACGCACACACACACACACACACACACACACACACACACACAAAGTTGTCCCAGTGCCCAGGCAGCTTTGCTGCTGCAGATAATGAGGAGGTTTGGAGATGTGCATTTGTTTGTGCAGATCTAAAACACACACTCGATGGCTTGAACACTCTGCCAATCACACACCAGTGTCGGTCAAAAAAATCAGCATTCTGCTTGCTTTCACATTTGTGCATACTAAAAACACACACAGTGTCACATATCACACCTGAGATACAAACACAGCATGAGACACTCTTCTTCTGAGCTATATGCTGTCAGTGATATTTTCGAAAATAATCCTACTTCTCCTGACATTTCATGCAGCGGATGGTTATAGTACATACTGCTGTACAGGCAGCCTGCCTCTTGATCTGAGATGGGTTTCGTGAAAGCCTGGCAGCCAGGGCTGCTTGTTGGAGCAATGATTTGATTAGATTTGCACTGATTACAGTCTTGTTGGTTACAATATACGGCTCTATCAGAGAGAGCAAGGGGAGGGAGGGAGAGGGAGTGATTGAGAGTGGGATTGTCAGTTTGTCAAGCCGTCAAGAGCAATGCTGTATTGTACTTCTGTGTTTAGCCGAGACGTGCGTGAGTAGCCAAGCGGAGATTCAAAATGAATCCGCTGAAGAGTACCAGTGAGGATATTAATACAAATCTGTTAGCAGTTATCAGCACTCGAGAGAGAGTGATACGATGCTGTGCGAGAACTGGCCCCTTTGAATGGCATCACGGCATGAGGGAAAGGAGCAGTACATCTGGACGGCTCCCATTTCACAAACAACACTATCACAGACAAACACTTTTAACGGCAAGTGCCTTGTCTTGGCATTGAGCTCAACAGCTGTAGACTTTGCAGCACAGTGGCACAGCAGCTCAACCGTGGTGTGTAATATTGGCTGAGAACAAATAATCTGAAAAGCCTCAAATGCCCTCTGCCTTTGTAAGCTTTATGAAATATTAACCAAATTAATCTACGGTCTTTTTTTCCGGAGCACATCCTGTACTGCAACTGATTTGCTGTACTCCGACAATCATCCCTGAGATTAATTCTAAGAAATGCAGCAACATTTTTGATCTCTAAAAGCCGGGGACCAGGTGTAATTGTTCCTTCCATAGATTATGTTTTCTATTAATTAGGTCTGTGCCAGTGAACGCTGCTCTGCTGGTTGAAGTGACAGCCACAGAGCCACAGGCGTCTCTCAACACAGCTTTATTCCTGACAACAAGTGTGCCGGGTGGAACACGTTATTACAGTATAACATTATGGGGCTTAACAGGCAGCAGTACAGCATCTGATCCAGGGTCAGTATCGTGTTGTACCTCTTGAAGATATTTTTAAAGACAGATATGATATCCTGTTTAGTAAAGTACTTTCCAGAGGCCTCGAGGCAGAACAAAAGGGCAGAGTTCACTGAGAGCAGAAAGAGCTTCAGTCCAAACATGTGACCAAAAACTGAGAGCCGTAAAGTAAAAAAAAAAAAATAATAATTTGAAGGGATTTTATAGATTGCAGATTTAATGTCCGTCTGATGGGAAAAAGAGAGAGGGATCAGAATTAATCCTCTTAGTTGTTTGTTTGGTAATCTGATTTAGTCTGATTTTTGGGCTGCTATCTGTGGTTATGATGCTGTCTCTGGATTGACCACAGCCATTTTTACCTTCAATACCCCCCTCCTCCCCCTCCCTCTGGTATATTAGGGTTTGGGCTTGACATATAAACAAAATATTTTTATATGTAAATCCCTAGCCCAGTTGACCAAATCCAGCAATATGTCTGCTTATGAAATGATTCCCTGTTCTGACATCGCTCCGGAGAGGCACACTACGGCTGTCCCTGCTCCAAATAAATGACCTACTTTGCACATTAACACACATTTACATGGAGGCAAAATCCAGGGCAGCTTCATAGTTTCTGTTCCCGGCTCAGACACTTCTCGCTTCTCGCGTGTGATGTGGCTCACGTCCAATTCTTAGAAAACGCAAATTGTATTTTTTCGAATTCTCCTGCCATCTTCGAAGGGTTCACTCAAACAGCACAGCTGAATGGAGACAGGTTAACCCATATTTCATTTCAACCTGACTGGAAAATAGGTGCGTAATATGTGCCAGGTTCTCTGGCAGAATTGTGCTTTTGTCGTGCGAGCATGTTAAAGGAAGGTGAGGCTGGCACAGAGGCCCACCTAAGGCGCTCCCGGCTCAGGCAGAGCTATTTCCAGACCACCAGCCCCTCCCGTCTCCCCCCACCTCCACCTCTGCTGGGGAAACCACACCACTGCACAGGCCCCAGTCACAGACATGACTCAAGAATGGATCCATTATTCACACAAGCTGTTAGGGGACTGGCACATGAGGGTGGGATGTGGTAGTGGGACACGAACACTCACTCTTACTTAACATAAAAATGCTCAAGCAGGCAAAATACATCATAAAAGTTAAGTATCTTCAACCAAACAAAACAGGCAGTGCAGCAGTCCGTGTACTGTTAAGTACAGTTAAACATCATATAAACATCAACAGTGTGATTTGAGTGTTAGATAAATGAAACCGCTCCAAACACAACAGTTTCACCACTGTGTCCATGTTCATGCTCAACGCTGAAATGATATGTGTGTGTGAACTATCATGGGCCATGAGACTGTAAGCACACACTGAGACACACAATACAAAGCAATGCAACACAATAGTGCAATGAAAGTCAACACAGCTTAAGACACACACGTCTTATCAAGTTCAGAGAACGCTTGGTAGCACAACACAGCTCCACACAAACATGGACATGGATGAATGTGCAAGTGCTCTCTCTCTCTCACTCTCTCTTTCTCAAAAACACACGCACAGAGGCCAGATTGTATACGAGTTTGCTCACGGACCATGATAAGAAAATGTGGTAAATGCGTAATCTGATATGCATGACTTGAGGTTTCTCTCTGCCTTTCTTTTCCTCTTGGAAATCGCAGGTTGCATCCATAATTTACACCAGCCTCCGTCTGTTTCTCTCTTTTCCACTCTGCTCCCTCCCTCTTTTTTCTCTCTCCTGGCAATCTGGCTTTTGCAGCTTTGCTCATTAGCATATTGCAGAATGTGCAGATGCCACCAAAAATTATTCACCTTCCAGCGCTTTGATGCCATTTCGCATGTATACAAACTACACTGTCGACATTTTGCGCCGCCACCTAAACAAAAGCAGAGGGACAAGGTCTCCTTTTACTCAAACGTGTTGGGGCCATAATGGGACGTCCTTAAGTCTGATGTTTCCGCACATCCTCATTCACCCCAATTACATCATTCATCACGTCCGCCAAAGGTTTTTTGACACTGTGATGCTGATTGATGGAGTGTGTCTTCTGAGGCAAAGGTTAAAATGAACACTTAATATTCATGCAGACCAAGAGATAACTGAATACATAATATTCATGCTGTTCAAAGGCTAATTGAACACAGTATTCAGGCATGTTTTTGCATCAAATGGAGTCCTGCAGTTTATGCGGAAGAAAGTAAATGACTGGAGGATGGGGATATGGGATTAGCAGTTGTCCTCTTGGAGACTGATACTGATAGAGGCAGATCAATAGCCATACATAGTAACTCACCATTGGTTCAACACTGCTAACACTGCTGTTCAGGTTTCACACCCTAGGGACAGCATTGATGCGGAGCCAGAAAGGTATCACCACAGTGGTATGGATGCGAGAATGTGGTCGTTTAAACATCCTTCAATAGGGCATTTTCTAAATCGACCACATCAGAGTAAGAACAGTGATATAGTGGAGGGCAGAATGACTTGGCATGAAAGCTTATTTGGGCTTTTGTGACTGACTGCCCTGTTACCTGACAAGCGCCAGCTGTCTACCATGCAAAGAGGAAATGCCATCACCCACAAAATCTCCCTATCATGTAAATCATCAAATAAACATATGCTTTCATTCAAAACAATGGCGGTCAACCTCTCACAGCGATTAATTCAGCATGTTCTGACGTGCATGTGGTCCAGTATTGTTTTCTGGAAGTGTTTGGAGAATAAGACAAAGCGTATTAATTTCAGTATTGCAGGAAAATAAGGACTTCTCTTTACAGATGATTTGAGTTTAAGTTTTTGGTGCCCTAAAACTGAATCATCTGTTTGTTCTTTTGCTTCTCTGAATCAAAATATATTGAAAGCCGCTGTATCACAGTGCATTCTGTTCCAGGACAAAAACGCCTGTGTGTTTAGTGGGTGGTATAACACAACAAAAGACAAAATCCAAACTGCAAACGTCTTATCTTGTTTGCAAAAACACAATGAAACATATCTGTATCACCGTACGAGCTGATGCTTAACTGCTCGGATGAAGATCCTTACCAGTGTGCATGAGGATGTTCCTGTGTTTCCTAATAAGCAAAATCTGTTCCTTAATCCTCATCAATCACAGAGCGAGTCTCAAATGAAACAAAACAGAATGCGACGCACATCGGGGAGTGTGACAAAACACAATCTGCTTTTTAGTGATAGGAAAACAAGACTTAGGTGGCATCATTTATCGAGATGTAATAAAGCACCCTGTCGTGCATCTGACAGATTGGAAACACATAACAGGGACTGACAGAGCTGGAGAGAATGTGCATCTCTAATCCCCAACAAATATGAAACATGAAATACTTAAATGACAAATACAAGTTGATTTCTCGTCTTCCTTGTGAGTGTTTTGCGTCCATCTAGTTGCAGACGCAGCTGTCTTTGAACTCCCTAGGCTCTAATCATGGGAGGAATATTTCTTCTCTGCTTCTAGCTCTTCTTGAGCTACGATGTGCAGTTCTCCTAATGGGACGACCACTCGTTGACTATTAATGCACTAGCTTACGTTACAGGACTGCATCTTTAACTCACTTATTTCTGTTTGAAACTCCCACATCATTTCATTAATATTCTGCCAGACTGCTTGCCAAAACTGTCTGGCTTACATTTCTTTCCACATGTGTATTTGTACAGTAGGCGGACTTGAGCTATCTTCTTCACAGGTTACAGATTGCCCCATATTTAATTACTGTTAACACCAGTGCTAGCAAGCTAAATACGCCTCCATGATTTATTCATTTCCCCCATATTTGAGTCAAATTAAATTAGTCATATGAGTTTAATTAACTAAATATGATCTGATATTGTAATTTCACACTTGGATATGGGATACAGAGAAGGGTACTTGAGCACAAAGAAACCATGGTAAACCAGCGCTCATTAGAGGCTTTTGTGTGTAGTTATGTTGGCATTGCCAACAGCAGCATTAGCTGAATGATTGCTCCTAATCAAGGTTTACACACTGGGAGGTGACCTTTATTCCTAAAGAACTGGGATCACTCTGCTCACAGCATTATTCACTGCTCCTATTAGTCATCGAACCGTAACTAATACAAGTACCTGTGCTCGTCTCATTATTATATAAGGCCACAGAACTGCAATTAGGGTAAATAACCTAAATTCTTCTAATTTCTTTATGTCCGGATGATGTGAGATGTTAGAGATGAATTTTTTTAATGTACTTTTGTAACAACATTTCATTCACCTCCAGATTTTTGGAGTGGAAGCATAAATCCCAGAGATGGAGATGATGAAACCCAGCCAAATAAAACCAAAACAAAATACAAGCAACAAAAATATGTTTTATTGTAATTTGGGGAAACTGAACCTATAACAGCTTTCAAGATTCTATCGTCCCTAAAAAGAAAAATGGCTTACAAACACACTTTTATTATAACATGTAAATATATTGCTAACAGTTCATTCACAAACACAAGGGAAGGTCATCCTTTTGCAGCGAATAAATGATGCTCACACATTAGACTGAAGCACATTCACCACAGGACCTGCTGTGGGTTTTCCTATTCAATTACACCTGGTCAATTCTATTCCTGTGTGCCTTTAGTTGACTGAGTAGCTCTAAAGCACAATATCTAATGCTTGTATTATTTCCCACTCATACAAACGCTACATCATGGTGCTAAATGAGCTGCAGTGAGTGAAATTTAAAAAAAAAAGCACACAGTAATTTACTGATCCCTGGTAATGAAACACGAGGCCGGTGTGGCATGTTTTCTCACTCTCACTGACAGGAAATATGACTGCTAAGAGCTACGCCTGCTTGCAAAACACTGTCACACCGCCTCACAGCACAGGCAGAATTATCAGTGAAAAACAAATGGAGGCATTGATTCACTAGTCGTTTATTTACAGCGCTCTCCGGAGTAGACATAAATTCCCCTGTTGAGGCTTTGTTTCCCCATCATACGACACAACGGGATGCATGAGAAGAGGGGTGAGCAGGCCACACACACAGACAGAAATGCACATACACATGTAAGCACACACACAAACGTCTTACATCTGGATTACTCTCCAATGGGCATCATCACAGATGCCATTAAACGTAGCAGAAGGCGAGAATCATGCAGGAAAGAGGCTGCCATCTGAATAATTTATTCAGAGACTCATCTTGTCTCACACCAGGGGGATTTCTGCTTTCAATTTACACTGTTACACTCCCCATATTCAAATCGGGGAGCAGATTTGTTGTGATTGGCACACGGAAGGTCAACGTTAGCAAGCTAGCGACAACACTGTCCTCAGCGGGCTGGTATGCTGGTCTATTAGCACACTAGGATAGTGTGTGTGTATGTGTGTGTGTGGCAGTCTTTGTTTACCTCAGTGTGTGCTGGGTGACACTGGAGAATAGGCCTGTGGAGCGCAGAGACAGCAGTGTGTGTCTGAGCTTATTAGGCTGCTTTCCAAGGACATGGGAAGCTCTAGACATTACACTGGCTGGGGAAAAAACACTATTGCTAATCATAGCAGGAAGATGTTAAGACTGCAGAGCGAGGGGCAGGGGAGAAAGACAAAACGTACAAGAGAGGGAAGGGAGGTTGAGAGAGGGAGAGGGAGTGGAAGAGTTGAGGATGAGGATGGAGAGGAGGCAAAGAAGAGTTGGAGAAAGAAGGGAGAGAGCAGGAAGAAGTAATGGCTCTCATGCATGTCCTCTCTCTGAGTGTCACACTGGGACTGAAAAGAGGACGGAGAATGTTTCAGTAAGGCACAGGTCATCTGTGACAGGATGAGGTCCCATTAGCCATAGGCACACAGAGCAACTGACAAGCAGGGGGGGGTGTATGTGGAAACTGTATTTTTCATGTCCTCTGTTTAAAATTTCCAGCATTTGAGGCAGCACAAAGGATCTGTTTTGTTGTTTTGTGCTGTTGTTGTATGATTCCTTGGGGAACGGAGCAGTCTATTTCACTTTACACTCGATGTAGGCGGCGTACATGCAACAGAGACATAACATATTTGAGACGCGAGCACTGTGTTTGTCTAAAGACACTTGCTCTGTAAGAGAGGAGCTTCTCATTCTCAGAAATGTAATCCAAGCTTTCAAAAAAGCGTGACACGAGGTTGCTCGGGGGAAAACTGTGCTTACCAAGCAAAATGCCCTTGACGTTTCCAGTCGTAAATTGGTATGTGCTAGCTAGCGCTGATGACAGGACTTGGCTGGTTTTTGCCGTTACAGGCATGAATGGCCCCGTAGTAGCCGGGCACAGTGCAGCAGTTCAACGAGGCCTCTTTAACCAGCTGAATGACAGGCAAGCAGACGGCAACTAATTCTCGTTTGGCTCTCTGTGAAGGCGGTCGCATTTTCTCCCTCTCCTCCCGTTGCCTACCCTGCTTTGCTCTCTCGTCTAGTCTTTGTCTCTGTGTACTTCTAGAGTCTCTCTCTCGGCACTGCTCCTAAACTACAAATTATGGATTTGATCAACTGGTCTCTCAGCGCAATTGACACCATCTTCTCGACGAGAAGCTCGGGTTCGGAGGAACCTGACTGCCCTGCCAGAACGTTCGCAGCTGGGTACACGATGGACGCATGGGAGAGAGGTGGCGGGTCGTGTTTCTGGCGGTTAGATATCTACCTATTCGGAACCATGATAACAGGTCTTTTGCTGATTGGCTCAGGCACTGCCCTGGTTTATCGAGAAATTAAGAAGAAGACGGGAACCGAGCAAAATACCAGGCTGCCCGTCATGTTTGAAGCTGTGGGCAGAGCTGTCGGAACTCAAATTGTGACTTGGACCACCATGAGCCACAAATTGGATACTATGATCACCATGGGCCAAAAATTGGATACCATCTTGGAGAGACTGTCAGCTCTGGATAGGCTGGACAACATCTTGGGGAAACTCACGGTTTTGGCAAGGAAATTTGATCGATACGGAGACAAGAGGGGACATTTCAGAGAAGTCGAGAGTGACTAACTGCGGCTCCTGGCCCTAAGACAAAACAAATTCCAATATTATCTTTTTCGGCTCCCTGAACCAGCACAGGCCTTGGCCGAGGCCGGTGTTGAATAATCACCTCCCCCTGGAGCACTGCAGCGAGGCACACTCTTGCGTTCCCTACCCGATTCCCACAGACACCTGTTGATTGTTGACTCGGACTGGGTCGTGTTTCAAGGCTGACTCCATGGCAACCGGCTGTGTATCGCAATGACAATCGTGCGGACTGAGAAAACCAGATTACGGGGGCCAGACGTAGCTTGACTACTCAGGCCTACATACACACGAACTCTTACATATATACAGATATGCAATCACCCCCCCCCCCCAATCCAGCGCCTTCACCGCTTCTACCCCCAGTGAGGGTCTGTGACCAGCACCTTTGTTTGGCTGCAGGACCAGATGTCTGCTTGCCTGTGCTGGACTACCTGCACCCCAACACCCCCCCTCCCCCATGCCCCCCAAGACTCCCCTCACCCATTGCGTGTCTTGTGTGCCCTTGTATTGGTTATGTGCTTATGTTGCTGAGGTGTTTTTTTCCTGTTCCCACACTGTGCTCCTAGTGGGGGCATAGTATGGGAGTTGTCTTTTTCTCCTTGTCTCTCCTCATGTCATGCTGTATTTTCTTTACCCAATGTATGTTTGTATGTACCTTGTAAAGCGCTTTGTTGGTTTCTTATCTGTGAAATGCGCTCTACAAATAAAATTGGATTGGATTGGATAGCCAACCACAGACATTCAGCTCTGGCTGCTGTAATGATGCCAATTCAGCCAGACCAGAGACACCATGTGATTGCAGAAAGAGAGTCGAAATCTATGAGCACATCAGCAGTTAGGTCACCAGGCTGTGTCTGTCTTCTCCTCCATGTATCCCACCTCCATATGTCTCCAATTTTTGGTCATAATCTAGCTGTTTTCTTATGTTTACTCTTTAAACACTTCTGTTGTATATTTGTTACTGTGGGGAGTCTACGAATGTGTGGCTTGTTGCCTTGTTAAACTTTAAATGTCAGCGTCCACAGCCCAGAGCGTTGCATCAGTACCTCTTTGCACCCACTGCCTCGTGGAAAACTCCATGCAAACTGAAGGGAAACTCAGCACCAGTATGACACAGCATGGAGGAATGCACCAGCGGATGTGGCTCTCTCCCTCTCTTTCTCCTTCTCAGTCAACCCCCATCTCCTCCTCCTCCTCCCACTGTGGGCAGGTCCATATGCACCCAGTAATTATCAAGGTTATTTTCTCCAGAGAGCCAAATCCCTGTTTATGGGCATGAGCGTGTGTCACAGGGCCCTGGCTAACAACCCACAGGACGCTGACTCTGTAGACAACCCCAAAGAAAATCTCAGCTTTAGCAACACTGCGGTTGCCAGACTGCAGTTGCTTTTGCAAACATTTGTGATTTTCGGTCGCTGTGTCATGATCTCAAGTGAGACAGCAAAAATGTTTCGTGTGAGCTTCGACCTCAGCTCTTGCCAAAACCTAGGAGTTATTTCTGGAAACCATACCACCAACTTAACAAATTGTATCCGGACCGGCAGCATGGAGAAAAAAGTAATACTCAGACACTAAACCCAAACAGCAGAGCTGGACATGAATGTCTCTCATTTAAATCAATGTTTTTTATTATTGTAGACATGAGTGTCAAGTAAGAAAGGACACCGTTTTCTTCTATTAGTGGTTTGATTCAGTCCCTTCCATGAGCCAGACACTCTGGAGAATTGTGACCTGGGCTACATCTCACATTTCCTTTTGGCAATGGCTACAGAGGAAGTGAAGACTGTAAAATGCCGGTGGTTAACAAGCCCTGTAAAAAACACTAACCAATCCAACAAGCTAGGTATTATGCCAGTAAATTAGAGGCAAGCAAGAGGCAACTTTGTCTTTTGAATGGGCTACAGAGTAGACTTGTTCTCGTGCTACAGTAGGCTTGTCTGCAAACAAGAGCCTGGCCCTGGAGCAACCTGAATTGCAAGCTCAAAAGTAAATTTGCATGTAACTAACTGTTAGCCAGGGTCAGCAGTGCACACACACACACATAAAATTGGCTGCTCCCTTCACAAAAGCTGCTTCCTCTCCGTTTCATCAGGCAGGCCGGGCTTTGTTGGTGTGCGGAAATGCCTCCAGAGGGAATGAAAATACTGGCAAGTCCCTGCAGCTCTTTCTGGAGAGAGACGCAGGGAAAAGAGACGGGTCCTGCAGCTGCAAGATCACACACACACACAACCACACACATATATGCCAAGTGCCCATGTAGGTTGAGGGCTCAGGTTACGTAGAGAGATAACCGTGTTAACCTAAAGAACATAAACACCGGTGTGTGGTTGCAGGGCTGTCAGGGCACTGGAGGAGCCAGAGGAAGCTAACACTGACAGTACAGAATCTAAAGTTGGACTAATGTTGTCACGGCTGCTACAAAATTACAGGCAACGTCACTGTGAAAGCTCATACCACTGCTAAAATTAGGGGTTTTCCAGCCTGGGAATTACATTTGGAGAATTAAGTGAGCCTGCTTCCTAGATTCATTAAGTCATACAAGGATCCCATGAAACAGTCCAAGAAAGGTCAAGACAATTTAAGATATCTGAAAAACTTTAAATCAGAAGTGGCATCTAAACTGTGGCACCTCGCTACCCATCTCTCTATTTTATACCTACTTATCCCTTTCAGGGTTGCACACATTCACACCTTCAGTTCACCTAAGCTGCAGGAAAAACAGAGCAACCAGAGAAAACACATGCAGACACCCAGTGAACGAGGAAACGTTACAGTTTTGGGCGTAAGCTGCGTTGTGGGTGCAAACCCTCAACATTTATGATCACCACTGAGCCAATAGAGCTTAACAGTCCCGCCCCTCCTCTGAGAGACCTTGGGTTCCGGAAGTAAATTTCCCATTCATTTCTCCCATTGACGTCTGGAAAAATCTGTATATAAAGAGTTTTAGACCATGCCTTAGGCTAACCAGATGGTACGTGACTCATAAGCATACAACGTACCATTTCGAGTGAAAAAACAAAAAAAAAGTCAAAGGTACAAGACTGTGTACATATCGTCATTTCAGAGCGAAGGAACTACTCATCCCATAAACCACCGCGCACCATTGAATAAAGGAAGCTACGTTAGTTTATCTAACAGCTAATTTGGCTAACCGCTAGCTGAGACAGCATGTAATAACTTTAGAAGACCCTCAAAATTAAACCTGAAAATAACCGTTAAAATATATAACCTGCTTTCCCAGTGTTTAGTTTGAGTTAACGTTATTTTAGACTGAATCAAGCTGTCAGCTAGCGGTTAGCCAAATTAGCTGTTAACTAAACTAACGTTAGCTTTCCGGCGGAGGCTAACAGCAGAAGCATGGAACAGATCGGCATTCGTGCAGTGTCGGAAATCCTCGTGACGGATCGTGCAGGCAGCTCCCCCTCCTCCCCCTCCTCACCAGCATGAGTTCCACCAATCAGAGGCATCACTGTGGGATTGTGGGATTGTTCGGGATTGTGGGTAATGAAGTACTTATCCAAGACATTGCGAATAAAAGACGTATATCTCTAAACAAGGTTGGTGCCCCATGATTTTTGGCGTCTATATGAGCATATACAATTGCTGAGTCACATCGGCATGCTGGTTTTAAGTATACCATCAACGGTTACCATTTTATGGCTTATACTCCAATTTGTCAATGGAGAAATTGCATTGTATTTTTACTTCCGGAACCCGCTGTGGGTGGGACTGTTGAGCTCTATGTGCAGCCCAGTGCCTTACTAATGCTCTTAAATTTTCTTAATATACCATTACCTCACTCCAAGCCATCTCGGCTGGTGAAAAACACGTGTTTGTAATCAGACGACAGCAACAGATGATTGCAATCAAACAGTCAGTGGCCAGCACTTAAGGCAAACATACACCATATTAGTAAGAAACAGAAACCCATGATTTTAAAGGAATACATTATGTTTTTCAACAGATCGGGCCATTGTTTGAGCAATGAAAGTGCAGGCACTGAAATCATTTCGGTATTTTAAATGATAGCAGCCATTGCAACTAGTTTTATCTAAGCACCAAAGCTTTTAGTAAACAGTTGTCAGTGGTATTTGTTATTTTGTTTTGCACATTCACAAACTGTAAAACACTTAATATCTTTAATATACACTGAACAGACTAGCTGGAGTGATTTTCAGAACTATTTCGGGAGTGCAAACAGTGAATTTCAGCTCTACACTGTCTAACTGTGCCACCCACACACACACTCAGTTGACCCAGGAAATTTAAAACAGTATGCTATTTATATTATTACTAATACTTCATGTAAATTGTACCTCCTACACAAAATTGACAGACTCAGCCGCCTAGCACTATGTCTTTTCATTACAGCTGCTGCAAGTTTTCTAAAATAATACTAGTAGTCGCCAACTATCAGTCAACACTGTGTGTGTGCTAAGTCTACATTCTGATACTTCAAAACCTTTAGCTAATAAACAGACCTTCAAATAACCGCTTTTGAAGTTGGGTTTAAAAATGATGGCAGATGTATAAATGTATGTGAACTCATCATTTAACAGATATAAGCTGTGCAACACGCTGATTTCCCAAAAGTGTGTTCCTTTAACAGCAGAAAGGTGGACGTCTGACCAAACAACTGACTGAAATACTGTCTTACCGGGGGAGATATCAGGGGAAAGCAGATTCAAGATGTACTGACAGAGCAGAGGAACTTTCAAGACAGCTGCTCGAGTTTCTCCCTGTCACTCTCTCTCTCTTTCTCTCTCTCGCACACACACACACGCAAACACACACTCCACTCCCTCTCTCCTTTTTAGCCAGTGACAGCAGGCACCCAGCGATGACATGAGGAGTGTCTCTGGCAGCCAGTAAGGCAGCACTAAACAGACAGAAATATCTGCCCTGACAGACGGACAGACCGTCACCCACTACGACATGCATGCAGCTGTCACTGAGCTTACCACTGCTCTTCCCAACCCTCTGGTTTGATTTTCCTTTATGCAATGCTCTCTCCACTCCAAACAATGTTTCCCTCTTTGTTTTCTTTCTTTCCTACTATATTGAAAAGCTACACCTACATTTAGGACATTGTGCTTTGCTCTGCTTGGCTTGTGGTCAGAGAGGAGGAGGTTCAGCTTTCATGAGGCCAACTGTTGAGTACACAGCCATCCTCCACTTGATCAGCGTTGGCCTGCACAGGTCTGGCTCTTTGCCCCTTTCAATTACTCATAGTTTTGTTCCTTCTTTCTTCCACACAAAAATCTGTTCCCCCTCTCTCTCTGTCTGTTTAGATCTCTCTTTCTCAGCATACAGCCGTTCTCAATTAGGAGGGTCAGGGTGCGGAGAATAACTCAGGCTCTGGTATCTGGAGCTGGAAGGACCCAAAGATCAGCAGCAACAAGAAACCACTGCTATAAAGATCTGCGCCAAAAACTGGGCTGTGGCTGCCTGTGTGTTTGCATGGGTGTGTGTTTGCATGGGTGTGTGTGTGTGTGTGTGTGTGTGTGCATAATGTAATCTGCTCTGTGTCAACAGGTTGTCAGTGACCTATGACCTCCATATTTAAACAGACAATGAGACAGATGACATAGAAGCACGTGATTGGCACAGAGCTGTCCTATTTCCTGCATTGAGTGCAGATATTTTTGTTCAATTTAAAGATTCTGGTATCAAAACAGTGGAAAATCACTCTCACACTCATGCACAGGCAGGCACACCCACGCACCCAGTTACTTTAATTGCTTTGTTTCAATGGTCCCCTCTGAATGGGAGAGAAGCTGGGGGTTGCAGTTTACAAGACACATCTGCAGGTGTTGCATTTCAAACTGAGAAACTCAAGCTGTGAGAGAGAACTCATACACTATCACAGGCGCACAGACAGAGGAATATACAGACAGACAGTCTCTTTCTCTGTCATACACACTCACTGCAGGTGCAGCACTGTTCGGTACTTTCCTCCACGGCATCCAGCCTGAAAGTGCTGGCACATCTGAGCGAGGTGAAATTTAAAATCTCTTAACATCTGTGACTCTTTCTATCAAAATACAGATTTTAATGTGAGACAATGCAAAATATATAACAAGACAAAGCTGAGGCGCAGTATATTGAGCAGAGGTGTCAAACTGAGAGAAAGAATGTGCTCATCAATGTGGCTCCTTTAATGTGGCTGATGCTTCCCAGTAGGCATTACTCACTAAAAGTCTGACAGAGCCATAAATACCACCAACTAATGTGGCTATGGGTCATGTAGGTTTTACATAACCCTTCCATGGCCACTACACTTTGTGAAAAACTGTAACACTTTGTAGCACTTGTACACAGTATCTCCCCTGCAGAGTTCACTTGTTTAATTTGTAGAGAGCAGTGCCATTATGAGAATCAAATCTGTTTGTTAAAGCCGAGAGTCGAGTATTTTGGAGTATCTTGGGTAGCGTGTCTCCTAATTCACTGAAAGAAAGAGCAATCAGCTAAGCTTCAGATGGCATCCGACAGACGACCGATTCAATCTCCTTTCTTTAAGCATCCCTATTGTAATGTTCCCACACACTGCCGTGCATGCCGCATTGCACACATTTCTGATAATCTATGCAAATAGGCCACAGATGGACGAGTATGTGTCTAATTGAGAAACATATGTGGGGCACTTTTAAAACAAATAATTCTTACAGCTCCCTTTGCTGAGTGTTCTCATCCCACTTCTGACATCATTCATTCGCTAAGAGTTATGATGTGAGAGTGATGCTGGCATCCTGCCACACCATTTATGAAATTATTCAAATGGCGACACCATGTTTCTTTTGTTTACTGCCTTGAATGGCGACACGGAAACAAGGTTGGAGTATTCATAATCACCATTTCTCACTCTCACTCTACAACTACCACCCTCCCTCTCTCTCCCTCTCGCTCTCTCTCTCTCTCTGTGAATCCTGCCGCGGCATTGGAGGAACGTCCCCAGCATTATGAGAAGCCATTAATGAGTGTGTGGCGTGGCGTGTTGTGATGCGTGGCATATTACAGCCATTCATCAGGGCCGGGAGACACTTGACAGGCGGACAGCCAACAGGTTGTGTAATCATATAACACAGCCATGTCAGGCCTGCCACGGCTCCGTGTCCCATTCAGGCCTCTAATGTTGTTTTCCTCTGGGTAATTGACGACGGCAGACAGAGAGACCCAGTGATAGATAACATCATGGACCGACCGGCGCAAAAAGATGGCGTCCTGCCGGAGTGATGTCATTTCAGATTGCATCAACATTTGGAGATATGTACAGGGAAATTTGGGTTTATTACAACTTATTTTGGTAGTTTTGGCCAACATTTCTATTGGTCATGATAACTTTATACTCTCCTGTGGCAACCAAAATAATGATAATATTCTCTCACTGCACAGGGAAAGTTGAAGTTGAACCAGAATTCTGGACAGTTTGGGTAATGATTTAACCTTTCCGCCGTTGCCTTCTGTATCAAACAAGTTTGGTTAGCCTTAGGGTTTGTTTACAACCTGTATGATCACCCAACCGCTCCTGTTTATTGCCCCATCTGACTTATTTTTAGCAATGTCGCCCAGATCTCAGGAGTATAATGTAATTGTTATTTTACCTCTACCATGTCCAAACTACATAAATAAAACCCATGTTTTATAAAACTTGAATTCACATTGACACAAAGCAAGAAAATAAAGCCAGGATGAAACCTTCTTGATGCACTAAATCCATGTAGGTATGTTACTTATTAGGTTTAATGAGTTATAATTGTGTCAAGGAAAAAAAAATCATCTAAATCTATTAAAGAAAAGGATTTTAAGACATTCATCTAAGTTATTGCCTTCATTATGTCGAAACATGTCCAAGTAAAAGTGTTACTCTGGTAATTATAGTGTACCAGGGATGCCATCTGACGCTGTGGAATGTGTTGCAAATATTCCAATTTTCTGATTACTCTCAGCTGCATCAGAGAAGTAGAGGCAGCCCTGAGGCAGTGTTAGACGTTGTTAAGGATAGCAAGTATCCTCACACATATCCTGTTCTGCTCTGTCCCTGAGCTGGAAAAGAGAAGACAATGTTCCTTCTCATCCTCCCACTCTCACCACTTTATACCTCTGCTTGTTTGTGAGATGCCTCTTGCAGCACACAATCCAAAAAAGGCCAGCTTGTGTATGTGAAAAATGGGCCATAAGACAATAACCACAATGAATATCACCACCAAGGATAAAAATACACATTCCTGTCTTTTGAATATCATCACAGTCTCCTAAACTGCTGCACTCTGAGGTGAAACTCCTTTGAGAAAGAGAGTCTTGATTAGACTCATATTATCTCTCATTCTATCTTCATTTGTGTCCTTCATCCAACAGTTTAATATCTAGATACAAAGAAAGACACATAGGAGTTCTTATGTTCATCATATGAACACGTTTACCTCAGAAAAACTTAAATCTGGAGAAGATGGAAAGAGAGGAGGAACAAACAAATAAAGGAAGAGGGGGCAAGACAAAAATGGAGGGAAACAACAGAATTACAAAGAAGCCTGGGAATGGGATGCCAATTCCCTTGGAGTGAGCTAATCCCTATGAGCTCTGACATCATTTTCTTTATCTAGGAATGCCATGTGGCAGGAGGCACAGACAAACACACCAAAAGAGTTTATTATTCAGACTACATCCACTACGTAGCAAATGTTTTTACACCGTTTTTGGTGTAAAAACTGCCATCTGTATATACCTACATCATAGTTTTTTTGTGTATGTATTTCGGCATCAGATTTCACACACTGGGCGCCCAGATATCTCAGTTGGTAGAGCGGGCGGCCATGTGTAGAGGTTTACACCTCGACGCAGCGGACCCGGGTTCGATTCCAGCCTGCGGACCTTTGCTGCATGTCATTCCCCCTCTCTCTCCCCCTTCACTTCTTCAGCTGTCCTATAATTAAAGGCCTAAAATGCCCAAAAAAATAATCTTTAAAAAAAAAAAGATTTCACACACTGATAGCACCACCACAGCACTAGGCAGATGTATGGTACAAGATCAGGTTGTATCATGCGTTAAATATATTCCCCGCAGTAGAAGGTTTGCAGTGGAGATGGCTTTGTTAGGCCTATTACCAGGGCTGGGCAATAAAAAGATCTCGAAACAGCATCGCGATAAAACTCAGGTTGATACCGATGATAAGCTTTGTACATATTTACCCAATAACACAACTGCCAGAGTCTGGCTTTTCGGCTTGCCGGCATGCCCACTTCCTATTTTTGAGCGTTTGTCTGTTGCCGGTGTTGTGTCGAAGTGTGTTCCCCCGTCGAATTGTGTTTCCCTTCTGTTAAAATGCATAGCGTCTCCATCCATAGTGGTTAGACATAAGGGTTGGTTCAGGTTTAGGAATAGGGGAAGTTGAAGTTGGAAAAGGGAGAAGAAATGAGCAAAAGTGGAGCCTAGGGCAACAAAAGTGATGGCGGACATGAAAGGGAACTCTCAAGCTGAATACATTGTTGATAAAAAGGGTTACACGACGTTGGTTGTGTGAAAATGGTTCTGGATTTCTCAAAAGCAACAAGGAGCAGATTAAGCCGGTCTGTGAAATATTTCGGCGGTTGATGTCAACCAGGACGGGAAACTCAACATCTCTTTCCCATCGCCTAAACAGATACCTTCCCAGCGACCACATCGAGAGTATGAGAATGCAGACTCATGCTGGCCCGAGTCCACACAGCCTGCAAGTTAAAAGTAGTAACGTTAGTTTGTCTGCTGTCAACAGCGTTAGCATTAGCTTTGCTATAGCTGCTGTACCAAAACAACAATCAATTGTGTCGTCTTTTGCAGCCATTGCCACATATGAAAAACATTCAAAAAACTATAACAAGCGCTATTTATTATTTTATAGCGAAAGACCCTTGTTTACACATGCACTTGTTTACTTTGTTTGGTTTTTTGCTATCTCTACAAACATTTGAGATGCTTTCTTGGCAGTTCACATTTAATATGTTGCTTTTTACATAGTTTTAGGTTGTTTACAAGATCAAAAGAAATGTAGCCAAAACTGACTTCTCACTTAGTCTCACAGTTTTGCAAACACAAAAAGATAAATGCAATTCTAGGATGACTCTGTATGAGGAAAAGGTGCTACTCTTAATTTTCTTTTGCTAGTAGAGGGCACTACTGCTCTGTTGATCAGTGTGGTATCTCATAATGTGAATATGTGAGTCCTCAACAAAAACATTGTTCTGAATATTGTAAAATGTATATGTTAATAAACTATATTCTAAAGTGTAATTAAACCTCTGGTTTCTTCAGGCTTCTTTGAACGGGCAGTATCAGCAAAAAAAAAATGATATGGTGATAAATATCAATATTGTTTAAAATGGGGAAATATATCGTGATCACTTTTTTGCCATATCGCCGAGCCCTACCTATTACTCTGATTTTCTTCAACTTCCGCTAGCAGCAATTTCTACCACCACTGAAAACTCAAGCAGTCCGAGCTGACCAATTATAACTCTTGTGGTCTCCAAGAGGTATCTCCGTAGCTACAACTGCCATGTGCGTAGGCTCCATAACTAAGCTGTAACCTTTTAACCCAGAACTAGAAATTTCACCTTCAGTGTGGACACAACACACTAAAGGAATCCACCCAACCATTACACACTCAGACACACTCTTCCTCTCTCCTCAATCTCAACTCCATCGCCTCACAACAGCCACAGTGTTCAGTGTCAACAGTGGTCACACTATGTGGCGCTAACATTAAAAATGCATCCAATTAAAGCTGCAGGGGGAAAATACTCCTCTGTAAACTGCAACAGTCTGTAACATGTTTGCAGCAATGATAGGCTTTCTAAACATATTAAGCCAAAGGAGCTCTACATTACTCATCCTGGCTGGCTGTCTGGCCAAATTCTGCCTCAATTGCACAGTTGTTTGATCAACTGTTGGTGCGCCGTGTATGTGCTAATGCGAGAGAGGGAGAAAAAAAGGACATGGATACCAGGCGAGCTGAATACAGTACGACAGCTTAGAGAAACGCAGCAAAACTTGTCTTCCTATACTTTCATGTGTCTGCAGTCGTGCTGTCACATTCTGCAGCTCTGTTCTGTCGACAGGCAGCGTCCCTCTTTCTTTCACTGTGCGTTACTTACTCTGCCGATGGTCGGCGCGTGTGTATTTGGGAGTGTATGTGTATTAAACCTGTCGCTTTCTGTGCTCTGACGTTCATGTGCTTATCACTTCGGCTGATCCCTGCTTGTCGCGCATGTGTGTACAGTGTATGTGTCTGTCTGTCTGTCATATACATGTGGGTGTGTGTTTGTGTGCGAGGCAGATGTTCCCCGAGCGGTGCCATTGCTCAGTGTTCACACACACCGCGCTAAGGAAGATTAACCAGTACTTTATTTATTTATTTGCTTCACTCCCAATCCTCCTTAATCCCTGGTAGCAAAGAATACAGGAGGAAAGGCAAGAGTTCTGCACCACTCAGGACCTACTTTTACAAATGACTAACTTGTCTGGTTCAGGGCCATGAGAAACATGTTAAGTGCACATGCACTTGATGTTTGAATTTGAACCACAATAAGATCTTCAAAGTATCACTTTTCATTGAGATAGTGCAGCGCTGATATTCAATTCAATATCAAATTACTATAATATGCCTCTTAAAACAAAAAGCAGAAAAGGCAGCCCATAGTTAATTTAGGTTAGAAGAGTTTAAGTCTACAGTCAGGGCTATGGTTACATAGTCCAGAAATGCACTAAATTGGCAAATCTAGACTTGCATTCACTTTTTGTCGCTAGAAATCTGCGTAAAAGAAATTAATCTGTCCTCCTATTCCGCAGTCCCACATGTGCCCACTGTAAAAAAACAAATGTATGTTTTTTGGAAACAAATGGTTCTTGAATCATAGCACATAGCAGTATTGACACTGGACGCAGGCTTCTCGGCGGGGACTGGCTGGATTTTTTAGACAGAGCCAAACAAGATCCTGCACAGCTCCTCATAAACAGCAGCTGCAGACTGCTCAGTTCCCAGTTCCTTCCCAACCGCCAGCTCAGGAGGGTCCAATCAAAACCAGCCACATTACTCCCTTACTTTGCCTTTGCGTGCCAAGTCTGCTCCGTGTTGGGGGGCGGAAAAGCCAGGACTAAAACAGAGAGTGTGCACAATCACAGAGCTGTGAATTTAAAGAAAAATCTGTTTACCTGTGTGAACTTTGACCTTGGTGGTACTGCCGCTGTGGTGGCCGCCCCCTCTCCCACCCCGCCCTTCATGTATTCCTCACGCACGGTCCTTCACTGACCCCTCCTTTAAGCGGTGATCTGAGGGGAAGGAAGAAAGAAGAAAAGGCTGTTAATTTTCTTTTAATGGAATGCCAGGGAGAACCTGGTTCAGACAGAGGACAAATGTATCACAGAGAAATACACCCTGGTGTCGAAAAATGTATGCAGGAAGCCATGAGGGAGTTTGCTATACTACCCCATTTACTCTACCTCCTAACCCTGCCGGAGAGCCAGTGAACCAATGAACAACTGCACCACCTATTACAGTGCCGTGCCTGTATACTGCAGCAGTCCTGTATACCCCCCCCCCAATGTCCTTCCTAAAGGTTATCAGCAGCCTGGCACTTGGTCAGCCCTCATCCTGAGTCCATTACACACACAGCGGCTAGATTCACTGCCTTAATACACCTTTCTTAGTCGCTCCTCACTGCTTTGCTGCACCCTTTACAGGCTGATATAAATCCAGCAGAGGCCCAGAACACACATACACAGGTTTTGGGATTAGCCTACCAGCACATTGCTATTCTGTTTCTAGACATCTGCCATGCACTTCAATTGGTGTAAATGTCAATATGAAAACTGAGATGAAATAACATATTAGCCTGCATATTACCCAACCCTGATTTTAAAACTAACCCCTTCTCCCTCCCTTTGCAAGACTTTTGAGCCTTGCCAACAACGTTAGTGGTTTATCAGGTCAGAAATTCAACTTTTATGACCGAATATCTGTAAAACTTATAGCATTACCATCAATCTAAGCTGTACTTTGTGATGGTGCTAATAAGCAAAGTTGCTTAGTTTAGCATGCCAAAAGTCTTAAGAGTTGGCATCAGTATCAGTATGTTAGCACTGTCACTGTCACCATGCTGATGTTAGC
Organism: Perca flavescens; assembly: GCF_004354835.1. Lineage (NCBI taxonomy): Eukaryota > Metazoa > Chordata > Actinopteri > Perciformes > Percidae > Perca > Perca flavescens. The sequence goes on along the minus strand of NC_041347.1, from coordinate 19,187,373 downwards.
ACTTAGCTCAAAGCCCCTGCTGTGCCTAAGTACAGCCTCACATAGCCTTTAGCGTGGCTGTAGACTCTTAAGCCCCTTTCCCACTGGCCAAAAAACCCACTAACACCCACTAATATCTGGCTTTTGTCTTCAGTGAAAAAGGTTACAATTGGCATTCATACGCGGAACAAATGACTTTGTAGTAGTCACAGGTATTTATCAGCTCTAGCTTTGATCGGCAGTGATGGGAACATGACTGTTGCTGTTGAGTTTTTCAAATGTATCTTTGAACACCACAAACTGAGTGCCATCTACTTCCATTATATTAAAGAGAAGGCAGACATCTCTCTGGTCGATATCTCCAACACTGCGCAACAATCTAGATAATGAGAACTCCAGGTAAGAGGAAATATATGTATTTTTAATTTTGGGGTGTCCCTTTAAGGTCTTCTGGTAAAGACAGTCCCCTAGGAATACACACAACTCTCTTTTCGCCTCCATTGTTTCATCACTTACAATCTCTACAACTGGTACAAACAAGCTTCCTCTGCTTCAGGCTGCCCTTGTGGCCATTTTCCAAGAGGTTCAGTATATCTTGGCACTTCTAATCTGAGTCAAAGAAATGTTGGCCAGTGGGAACCAGCCATTTACATAAAAATATGGGAAAGTGGAAGAGATTTGATGTCAGTAATACTAGAAAACTACATCAACTATACAAGGGAATCAAGGTAATAGTATGCCACACTGGATTTCCACATGGCAGGATTTTGCTGAAGTTAGTATAAAATTAAGGTGTTCATGATTTCTTTTTTTAATGAAACATTTAAATGTCTAATTAATTAAAGTTTAGAAAAACTGACAACAATTATTTTATTTCCTAAATATCTCCTATTGATATTTAGAGCAATAGATGGATGGTTTAAACAGGAGGGGCATATGGATGGAATGGGGCCCCCCATACATCTCAACACCTGCTTGTTCATTTAATCCATGACAAAAAGGGAGCATACTGAAGAACAAACTGTGGGAAGAGGGGGTTGATTTTGGACTGGGGCCAAAAAGAAGAGGACATCGCGGAGGAGAAACCCATAAATACGCAGGGAGGCGAGCAGGTGTCGCAGACAAATGTGATTTACAGGGTCCAAGTCCCATACAGTGCTGACAGGTAAGCCTATTAGGTTGATATTACCCAGCTATAACACGCACCAATGGACCCTCTTAAAAACGTCTGTGCATTGAGTGCGCAAAGGTTATGGGTTTAAGAGAAAGATTATAATATCACATTGTTAAGATGGCCATACATTCAGAAAATTCAATTATTATATTAAAACAGATTTTCAATTGGTTTTATTCATTTTATTACATATATTTTAAGGTTAAAACAAGAGAGCGATGTTTGGCTGCCTTAAGGTCGGTAAAAACAACAACAACTTGCTTTTATTACAGTAGAGGTTAGCGTGGATTCTGGTTTAAGAGCAAAACTGGGAAAATATTTTTTCTCATACTCTAAAATAACATCAGGCTTCAAAGCCAAAGACTGCGAGAGAGTGCTAAATACTGAGATGGCAGTGCATTTCTGCACATCTGAAGCTGCCGGGAGAGCAATCACTAAAGAATGCAAACGTTTATGAGAAACTAAATGCACTAGAAAATCGAGCGGAGATCAGCAATCGAGTTTCACTTGTAATACTGCATAAGAGACACGAGACTACAAGAAAATTGCTACCACTTGAGCAGCACACTACAGATGATGCTGAGAGCAACACAGCACAAAGCAATGTGTTCCTAATAATGTGGTGAATATCGCAGTGAAGAGCTGAATGCTTCGTACAAGCTTCTGCAGACTCCAGCTTTTTTTTCCTGTCAGAAGTGTGAACTCTTTCATCCCGGATATAAGAGGCTGCGGTAAAATCCTCAAAGAAACTAATCGTGTTAAATGAGGTTTGTGTCTGTATCCATGACTGTGTGTTTGCATGGGTGTGTGTGTTTGCATGTGTGTGTGTGTGTGTGTGTGTGTGTGTGTGTGTGTGTGTGTGTGTGTGTGTGTGTGTGTGTGTGTGTGTTGTTATAGGTGTCTCTGTGAGACTAAAAAGTCCTGTCACCTTTGAATCTAAATTCTGTGTCAACTCTCCTGTTTCATAATCATGCTTGGTATTACTCTCTTAACACTTCAATCCTGGTAATCGTATCTGATGATGTGGCTGTTCATTGACGGAGATAAACCAATTTTCTGTGCAAAGCCTTTAAAGTGATTCAAATGCTGGAGATGATAAAGCCCAAGTTTTCCTGTTAAAAGCTCTTAACACCACAACGTTTACTTTAGCTTCCTGGGGGGGAATCCTAGTCTCAAGCGGCTGCTCAACTTATACACACACTCACTCACACACACGTACACACACGTACACCTCTTATCATCCAAGGCTGAGGAAGCAGAGGAGCTATAAAAGCCAACCTCATCTCCTTAAAACAGGCAGGGCTGTCCCTGGGCGTCTTAACACAACTCATCAACTGTTAAACCAGAGAGAGAGGCAGAGCAGTAAAAATCAATGCCCCCCAACACGGCAAACAGCAGTCAATGATGTTAGGTGGAAGAGGAAAGAGCGAGAATTTGCAGCAGCGTCTGGAAAAGGAAGGAGAAGCGAGCAGGAGGGCGGGAACGAGGGAGAAAGTCCATTTTACACTAAAAGCAGTAAGCTACTATATGTAATTGATAACCTCTATGCAAATAGAAGAACTCTAAAGACCAGATAATGCAATTTACGTAAAGAAGCAGAGTCTCTGAAATCGATTGGCGCTGTGAGTGAGAGAAGCCATTTCCCTCTAGCCAAGATAAAACACTTTACTATGAGCTTTCAGATACTTATCAGGAGGAAATTAGCGGAGGAATACCATTTTCCCAAAACAAACAGGTCAAGTCTTTCTCCTCCTTGAGTGGTCCCTCCCTCTCTTTCACTCTCTCCCACTCTGATATCATCATCTCTTATTTCCTCCCATTTAAATGCCAACAGCGAGGAGGCAGGGGCCGCATTTCATTCAAACAGATCATTTGTAATAAAAATAAAAAAAAAACCAGGCAGGCGGGCCTCGTCCCCCGGCAGGAGCAGGTTGTTGTTTGAAACGGAGAGGATGAGGTCTCCGGTTCGCCTCGGCTCCCGGGAGCAACCCCAGAGCCTGCCAGCGCACGTACACTCTGACGCAAGTCCGACAAAAATCTTCGAGCCAGATCTCACCAAAACAATATCTGCCGTTTTGGCCTGCAGTGTGTTCCTGGCTGAAAAGACGAAAGAAACGGAAAAAAAGAAAGAAAATACTCATAGGAACAGAGCACAAAGAGATGTTGAAGCAGCCCACACAAGACAGCCTTGTCGGTGCGAGAGAAGAGGGCGGCTCGGCGTCAACATCAACACCGGTTCTCCAGTCATCGCTCAGCAGGTAATTATGATAACAACGTGTTCCCTAGGCAGCTTCTCTCTGATTTAGTTTCCAAGCACTTACCCTTCCTAAAATCTTCTCCCGATAACATCTCATATGATTACAAAGTCAAGATCCTTTTCAAGGAGCGCCCACTTATGTGCCTCTAATTTGGTGTATATAACTCTCCCTCTTGTGACTGCTCAATGATGCTTCTCATTTTATTGTGTATGCTTAGTTAAGATGTTGCACCGTTCGAACATTTTGAATGATGCCACGACATAAATGAACCTCACCTACCAGCACCATCTGTTATTGAGCGCTCCACTGCCTGCTATTAGTTTCAATTGTAAACACAGCCTAGCCACATGGGGAAATACATCATTTCATTGTGTCTGTTATCATCCAGTTTTAACAGTGGGAATTTGGCCCTGAATGGAGTCGCTGGAGTTGACCCTGTGATTACCTCTGCGATGAGGCATTTTCCTTGGCTGTCATCACAGCGGACCCCTTAAACAGCCAGCGCTGCTCAACAATCTCAACAGCAACCGGGCTAGGCTGTTGACATACTGAAGACATTTAAGATAATCCCGGAGATGTCTCTGTGTTTTTCAAGATTACATCTTCAAAGGGGAAACGCGGCCAGCAGCCTCTACTTGAAAGGGAGAGAGATGCGGAGGGCTCTTGTTCTGAAGGAGGGGGTGGAATAGCTCAAGAATGCAATCATGGTTGTTGAGTGGAAGAAGGCCTGTCCTGGCTAGCTAAGCTGGCGGGTGGTGGAGAGGAATCAGACTTGAGAGAGAAAACACACCTGTTGGGATAGGACAAAACAGAGTGAAGTAAAGAAAGGACTCTCACCGGTGTGACCTGACACAGGCTGTAAATCACACAGTTCATCTCTGGCCCAGCCCTGCCTTTTATAATGTCGGGCATGATGTCACGTTGAGGTTCAATGTGGTTAGAGGGTAAAATACACACAAAAAGCACCTTTGTCACATGGATAACCAAGTGGCAGGGCTTTCATAACACTTTCACAAAAATGGCAGACATGGATATGTCTTAACATTGCAAATGCAATATAGCCAATCACACAATACAGGTATATTTAATTGACATTGATTCTGACCAGTTTTTGCACTTGGGTACTCCTTTAATATGTTTCTATTGTCTGTTATTCCAGTGCAGATGCCACACAAAACTTTTGAGACAAATCTTCATGCCTATCCACATCAGTGTGGACTTTGTCTTAAATTAATCTCCTGGATCAAAATGTGACAAAGTGTGGTGTTTGCCAAGAAAAGGAAAGTTAAAGGTTATTAATCCCTGAGGGAAGATCTGTCCTCTGCATGTGACCCATCCTGACTATTTAGGACTTAGCTTCCTGTACTGTTGGTGCTGTAACTCCAGTGATCATGACTTGAACTCCTACATAGCTTCAAGGCAGTTCTCTCTCACAGTGACACGCTTTACATACTGCATCATCACAAAGCATTTTTAGATACTTTACATGACATCAGTGAGGAGCTGTGAGCTGTGCTGTGTGACTACTTTACATCTCCCAGCCTCATACAAGCATTAGAGATGCTAAATGAAATGTGTCACACACAAATTGCTTTGGAAGTATTAAATAAAAGCAAGAAATTATGACTCATATCTGCAACAAATGTCAACAGTGACGTCCTCTCTGAGCGCCTCTTAATGAATCATGGAAGTGTTTGCTAACGTGGCTCTGACGGACAAAGAAGTCAGCCGTATCCTTTCCAGCTGCTGACCGGCATTGTGAGAACATTGCCAGTAATTATAGGACCGGAGTATTTTGACACAGAACACGGGGGTGAACAGGGAGGAACACAGAAGTAATAATAGCAATTTCTAATACAGCAAATAGCCAGCAAAAACTGAGGCTTTATGCTTCCTTTCAGCTCAGTCCTCCCTCTCGGCTGGCTTGGTGACATCATCAGTGAGTTAGTGACCAGAAACCAGAGCTGGGATCAAAAGGCACAGAGTGAGGTCTGTCTGTTATCAGCTGCACATACTGTACGCCATGAGAAGGCACAAACACCCAGGCAAAGAGGCACAAGTCACACAACCACCAGAAGGCTATTTTAGAGCGGCAGAAGACGAGACAAAGATAAACAAATATGTCATCAGCAGGAGGCTGGGACTGAGTAGACAAATCAGTTGAATCATAATTGAGACTCACAGATAGGGACTTATTTTAGAATGAGTAGCAATAAACAGCAACCTAAGTGTCGGCAGACAAAGCAGCATTAGGTACAGCATGGTTCCTCTGAGCGAGCTCTGCGGTGGGCCCCTCCTCCGTCTCTCCAGCCTCACTGGCCACGGTTGAAAAATTAATGCAGCAAACTGACAACACTTAGGGCCTCCCTCTTTCTTTCTTTCTCTCTCACCCTCTCTCCCCTCCCCATGTACCAAACAGGATCAATTACCAAAGCTGGGCTCCACTCAGTAGCGCTAAAGAAACAAGAGGCACTCTCCATCACAGCTGTGTGTGTGTGTGTGTGTGTGTGTGTGTGTGTGTGTGTGTGTGTGTGTGTGTGTGTGTGTGTGCGTGTGTGTGTGTGTGTGTGTGTGGTTCAGGCAGGCTTATGACGAGCAGAAAGAGGAGGAGGAGGTGGTAATAGTCTGTTTGCTTCTCTCTAATGACAGCGGCAGAGTGGATTAGTGAGCCTCCTAACCCATCAGCATCACTCCTCCCAGTAAGTGATAGAGCATGTAAATAACCAGTTGTGGCCACTAGCAAGAGGAAAGAAAGGGAGACAGGGAGGCTAATGAACTGAGAGGGTCTAAATGTGTGCTATGTGAGTGTTAACAATACAAAGTGAAAATATCGATACACATGGTCATCTTTAAGATGCGCCTTTATTTTGAAATCCCCACAAAATAATTGTTCTTTTTACTAAAAAGGGTTAGTTTTTTTTTTTTTTTAAATGTCTGGAAGAGCTTAGTAATGAAATTGTCTAATCATATTTTAGTTGCTCATTAAAATTATATATAAATGTAACTCATTGTGTTAAATGGTCTTATGTATCGACTTGTATCGGTCGCAGGCCTCTGAATTGAATTGAAATCGTAGCAGACTTTGTGATATCAGTAAATATTAGGAGTTGTGACGAGATCTCTCATCCCCACGAGATTAAACATGACGAGATTTCTCGTCAAGGTAAAAAAAAAAATGTCTCGCGATATCAGTACACAAGTGCAGAGCAGCCGCCTTGAAATTACCACAGAAAATCCCCCCGCCGTTCTCCAAAGTTGACTCTGAGTTTACTTCTGCAAAACCAATTGTTAGAATGTTAGAGAGTACCGCTGCTCTCTCTCTCTCTCTTTCTCTCTCTCTCTCTCTCTCTCTCTGTCTCTCCCCCTCTCTTGGCCAAGACACACACATGTCCGCAGCGTGCAGTTCACTGTGGCGCTGTTTTCAAAGAGAAATGTTCTTCCTTCGTCCTATATTTGTCATAAATCAATACTAGAGTAGCCTACTTCCTTGTTTTGTGCTGCAATTAATAAAATGCAGAGGAGGAGAAAACAGCATCTGTCTTCACAAAATCATCATCTGTTGAGTGTTTGATGGTAATTTATTTGTGCTTTAGAATGTAATCAATGTGAAACAATAGTAAAATAAGCTTAATTTCTCTCTGTCTACTGTACAATGACAAATTCAAGTACAAAACATTTGGTCTCACCTGTCTCAACTACTGCCAGAAAATGCTTAGTTATGTTGTAACCTTGGTTTTCTGAGTTAAGAGACTCTCTCTCCACCATACATATGGGATAAGTAACAGTGTAACGGTTAGTTATACAGGAGAGAAGCCAGTCATTTGAGTTTATGGAAAAACCCTTTCAGTGCTCGGTTTTCATTTTGTGACGTTTGATTAAATAAAGGACTATTTTTCCAGTCTTATTTCTTCATTGAAGTTTTCTGTAAAATAGTGTTAAAATCTTGTCTCGATCTCGTGAACCCAATCTCGTGTCTCGTCTCCTCTCGTGAGCTGGGTGTCTTGTCACACCCCTAGTAAATATTGTATCATAATAATAATAATATTGTGACGTGAAAAAAACGAGTGATTTAACCCCCTAGTGAGTACGTGTGAGCGTGTGTGAGAGAGAGAGAGAGCGAGAGAGAGAGAGAGTGTTTCGTCCGTGCGCCTTCATTTGTATGCAGGTGGAAATTTCGAGGAGTTCCATTTCTACAACATCAGCCAAGTTATTCAAATGCAGCACATCTGACTGGAGAGGATAACATAAAGAAAGGCATCAGCAGAAATGGCAGCAGGCAGTAATCCCCCGGCCAGGCCACTTGTGTTTGACGCGCAGGCAGGCTGCGCTGTCAGTGGCAGCACCCATACAGGCCTTATCAGTGGCAGCCATAGGACTCTTCTAATAACCCTGCTGATGCTATGTGGTGCAAAGACGGACAGGGAGACGGACAAACAGACAGACAGGTTTCACTTCCCACTTAAAGAAAGAGCCTGAGCGCCAGGCATCAGCCTGTCGCTACTGAGTGCATTTACTCATTTCGTAGCATGTAATGTTCTGACAGCTTCATACATGCTGACACTTTCATCTAAATGCACTCCAGTGTTGACCGCCCCATCTTTTAACCCCCTGCGCACGCAAACGCACATTTTGCATTCATCACAGCGTTGTCTAAACTCGGTCGTGCTGCAGCCCCAGTAGGAGGGTATCTGACTCCAGCATCATTATCACCATTCAAAAAGATAAGCACAATGCTTCCAGCCTCTTCTTTGTGATTTATGCCCTTGTGCTATTACCTCTGTTGGCATTAATATCCATCTGTAGTTCCAATCACACCGCCTCACCACCGCGGCTCCTGATGCTCTCAGGACAGAAGCCGTGGCTCGACGGGAAACAGCTTACGTAAATACACAGGCTGTTGACACAAGATGGGCAGCGCATGGTTGCCTCACTGCTATGACGCGACTCGCCGATCAGGGTACAGATAAGAACAGCCATCCCTTTATTGTTGTTTCTTTTCATTACTGTCACCGTTCATCTCCGTCTTTACATCCTTTCATCTTGATATACATTTCATATCTCCAGAAGCATTTTTTCTCTGCTCATCTTAAGAGACTGGGGTAGTTGTTACTGAAAGGAACGGAAAAATGCACACACAGTGCTGCAGGACTCCATTTGTAGTTAATGAATACCTCGAATATTGACACCAGTAAATGAAGGTGTCACTCAGATGACGCAAAAAGAAAATAGAGCAGCATCGCCGAATGGAAGTGGCTCCAGGCGTTCTCTGCGCTTATGTGACCCAATAATCATTATCCTCAGAAAGGCTCCACAACCAATTGAAGTGTCATGAAAACATCTACTCTTGTGTGCCTTGAAGCAGCCTTGGAGCACTTTGAGCACAGTGACCGGCACGCCACATGCCGTATAAAGACTTAATCAGGTCTCCTGTGTGGAAGAGAGAATTCCCTCTGCAAAGGCTGATGGGAACCTTGGCGATGACACAGAGAAGCCTGCTGGCCTGTCAGCTCGTCTCGATGCAGCTCAAATCAGCACTCAGCTCCGGAGAACTTCTACTGCTGCACTGACACGCACTCATACACTGGCTGACACGAATCTCCAGCTTCACTTCAAACATCCGCTCAGTCCCTCAACATCATACTCGACATGTGCTGTGTGTGTGTGTGTGTGTGTGTGTGTGTGTGTGTGTGCGTGTGTGTGTGTGTGTGAGAGGGCTGAATCATTCCAGCTATTGAATTCGATATTGTGTGGCACAGCACCATCTCAAGATACATGTAGGAGAGCAGGAACGTTTTTGGCTGCAGGGAAGATGAACTGTTAAAGGTTATATTAACTCTATTTGGCATGATAGTATACATCAATGTGTTGCAATTGTCTGTGCTGCATCAAGGCAACAAATGTCTATCTAACCTAATATCTAAACTTAGCCAAGCTATTAACGTTCTAGACATATTTTCATTTGATTAATAAAACATAAACCTATGATAATAATGAGAATTTTATAATTTATGTCTTAGAAGTCTTGAAACACTTTCCTTTGATGAGAACAGATAACAAACAACAAGCTGATGCTAATCTGTTGCAAGGCATCATCTTTAAAATGCACAACATACAAGCCCCGGATGAGGAGAGCTTTAAGAAATCAATACAAAGCCCTAATTCCTTTGACAGATCTTATCAAGTCAAGATGGTGACTGATATTTTATGTGCCACCAAATTGCAAGGAGAGAGCTTTTAATAATTGATGGTGCTGGAGCAGGGAGATTTTTAACCGCTCTCCTCCTGTTATCAATCATTAATGGAGTTTCCATCAAAAACACTTCAACCCCTCAAGTATCAAATCTCTCTTGAAGGTGGAGGGCCCACATTCAAACATCCCACTTAATCCAAGGGCACACATTGGCTCTCCCTTACTCTCATTTTCGCTTGTGTAAATTAGGATAATAACAGCACAAATTGCAAAATTGTTCACAGCGTAAGTGTAAAAGTAGGCATTTTAGCTGAGGTCTTCTTGTGAGTGATGAGGGTTAATGGGAAAATTCTAAATGTTTAAATCACAGGGGGGAAACAGGCTGCCAACCAGCGTCTTTACTTGTTTTTCTCTCTTTGCCATATACGTGCAGAGCTGTTTAAAGCTCTATCTATCTACCCGGCTCGCTCTGCTCTGTGAAGCTGCAAGGCCTGCACAGTCAATGTCATACAGGACGCAATGTGCATCAGCGACGCTCGCAGAGCATTAACACTGATGTTACCCTTTAAAACAACCACAAGGTTACAGACAGTGCTGCATGTGCATGTAAAGATGCACACACACACACACACACACACACACACACACACACACACACACACACACACACACACCAGAGCCAGCTAGAGTTTACTGCTTTGGACTGACTTTAAGGGATCAGCCAAGATCCTTATATCTCAAAGTCCAGCACCCAGCTGGGGTAACATTGTGTAAAATGTACTTATATTACTGCAGCATCTTCTCCGACAATCCCACAGCCTCAGATACCGCATGCACATCATGCGCACACTAGGCTACATGAGCGCAGCAGCTAAGTGATAGCAGAAATGATAGAGTGTTCGTAATTACACATCAAGATGGTTTTGACAGTGTTCGTTGTGCCAGTGATCAGTGTCATGGCGCAGTGCCAGCAGCGACTCGGTTCTGTTTGATTTGTAGCTGCAGCTGAGTAGCCGGTGATACACAAGGAGAGCTGCAGTGGCACTCTTTCACTTTCTCTACCTCCCTTCCACCTTCTGCCAGCCCTCACCCCACCCACACTCGCACTGTCCTGTTTCACTGGCCCGACCTTGCCTGTCATCAGTATAAAACACCTTTTCCAGGCTGCTGCATAACAGGCGCAGAGAGAGGACACTTAATAGGATTCTTCTAGTGAAGAGTGAGAGGTATAAGCTAATGTTCACCATGTATAACATCTTAGTTTAGCATGTTAGCAGGTCAACATTTGCTACTAAGCATGGGAATGTCATTACTTTTACAGATATTTGGTCATAAACCAAAGAATAAAACTTAATTTGATGATGACCGGATTGATGACCGAATTGTAGGGCTGCCACCTCTTAGTCGATTAGTCGACTAATCGGTCGTTTTGGTCTTAGTCGACTAAGATTTCTTTAGTCGATTAGTCATTTTCTTATGCTTGTTTATGCTTAATTACTTATTTCCAAGAAACTTCTGAGCACATTTATGGTAAACACAAGATTTAAAGTGGTGCTTTTGCAGGATTAATTGTGGAGAAACTCAGTTTTACAGATGGTTAATTAACTACATTTATATTGTGCTTTTCTAGTCTTAACCACCTCTCAAAGCGCACCGCTCTGTCAGTTAAACCAACTAATCGATTAGTCGACAAAATCGTAGTGCGCCTTTAGTCGACTAAGAATTTCTTTAGTCGAGGACAGCCCTACCGGATTGATGACCTGACGATGACGATCACCAAAGTTATTGCAATTCAATTCAAATTTCAGCACAATTCATCTGGTACTTGTTTAAATATTTCAGTCTAACCAAAGTGGTGGTCGGACCGAGAGACCGACAGTCATCCCTAGAGCCATACCATCTAGCATGGTTAGAAATGGAAAACGTTCGCTGTGTGGTCACTGATAACATATCAAAATAAGATATCAAGGTGAATGGTTGTTGTTGAGCACAGACCCATTAAAGAGTGATTTATACATTAAGCATACTGTGAGCCCTGGCGTTGGTACTGTAAGGGCGTTTTCCCACCTCAAAGTCCAGACCAAGGTCTGAACCAACGTTTGATTTACATTGTATATATTTGATCCAGTTCTTTTTGGTGTCACATAGTGATTTTGCTAGCGCACTAAAGAACTTTCCATGACATACCTACGGCGTTTCATCACCACGTAAGTGTGTTGCGTCTCCCTTTGATTGGTGAGTAGGCGGGCGTGCGTCTGACGTTGGCCTCTTTTGATTGAACCAAAATTTGGTCTTTTGATCGGACCAAAATTTTGACTTTTAGACCGTGGTCCGAGGCACCTTTCTGACTCTCTAACTGAAATGTCCGAAAGTCCGGACCAAATGAGGTAGGTGTGAAAACGCCCTAAATGAACAAAATTAAAGCACAGAGCAAGCAATATTTGCTTAGTGAATGTTATCTGAAATGTGCAGGTTTTTTTAACAGCTTGAAAGTGTACATTGCCTTCTAATCTTAAACCAGTGCAGCAGTGCTACTGAAGGGCTGGTCTTTACGGTGAATATGTACAGTATATTAACTCACAAAGTATAACCTAGACACTTAGGTAAACATCTATCTTCGATCCTACTGTTCTCTCTGCACTTGACAAAGCATTTACATTCAGAACAGCGAGGCATCATGGGCTTGGGCTCCTGCCAACTAAGTGTCACAGGTCAATTATCTTTCAAAAGATAACAGCCGTGTCTGTCATTTATCTAATCTGGGCCCGATTTCCATCTCAGGGATTTATTCTAAGTAAACAAGATGTTAAGGTATTCGTTTTGAAAGGGGACTAATCTGCTCGTCACACATGCTAGCCTTTCACTTTGTGACTCTGCTGACTCACATGAGATGAGCTGAATCAAAGCAGCTTCAGATTCAGTGACTCAGGAGTTTTGTAAAGTATTCATGAGGCTTTGAGTTAATCAAATGGGTCAACTGCTTTATCATAAAGGACCATACCCTGTGGTTTCGTAGCATGATTAAAGACCTCTGAATAGCTGGCCAAATCTAGGATTTTTTTTTAGCCTTTTTTCCAAAGGCTCATTTACCAGATCAGAGCTTTGTATTGGGAATGGGGTTGTCATTTGCCAGAGCACGACAAATAGCAAATAGTCGGATTATCAGGCTAGTGGTTTTGCATGTTGAGCCCCTTAATATCACCAACCATTTTTTATTATTATTATTATTACACCAGAAATGTAAAGGAGTTTCCTTTCAGATTTCCTTTCCCTGCTTTTCAGACAGCCTTTGGTGCCCATCAATTTAACTTGAAAATCAAGTTGCTCTACAATTGTGGAACAATTTTCAAAACTCTCCAACATCTGAGAGCTGACAGTCGAATGCTGAAAAGCTTTGCACAGACAAGCTGTGTTGTCAGAAAATCTAATCAGAATGGCAAGTGAGTAAACATGGATGTGAAAAGGAGCATGTGAATTTAGTTGTTTCTTGCTTTACAAAGGTTGCTCTGAAGTCTCAGATGTTGTAGCATCTTTAAATACACCGGCAGGAGGAGCTTACTCTGCTATCAACCACATCACTATGTTCAGATAACATAACTAAAGGGCAACATAATACTGTAGGTGGTGTGATAGAATAGCTATCTCAATCAAGTTTCAAGTATCTGCACATCAAACTTAATTATTTAGTAAAATGAACAGAAACAAATGGCAGCCAAGAAGGTTAGAAATCCATCTGAAAATGTATATTAAATACAGTGCAGGTGATTTGTAGTTAATGGGATACAACATGCAAAAACATTTTCCATTTTCCCATGAACATCTGAGCTGAGCATTTACCAGTCTTGTCACTTGGCATGAACTCAACTGTTTTGAGGGAAACGCTGCAACTGAGCAAAAACACTGAGCAGAATCAATACACAGCCATTAATATCTCAAGATGGTACGTGAAGTATCAAACTTGGCAGACACTATGTATGTCAATCCACAGTTACACCCTCTCAAACACAACCGAACAGCCGCAATTAACACCCTTTTATTCATTCTGTCATTGGTTTTGTCATTAATGGTGCTGCCCCAGGCACAAAGATCCAGTTTAACTGTCAAAATCCTCCTTTCAGATCAAGTGCGCATTATCGCAGCTGACGAACAGCCTGATAAAACCGACGTTTTGCTCTGCTCTTTGCACCTGCGAGTCTGAAAAAGAGCTTTATCGGGAAGACATGGGACACTGCCAGCCCCGTTTGACTCACACAGTCCTAACAACAGACGCTCCACATAGAGACAACAGCTTACAGTTTTTTTGGATTGCTTAAGCACGATTTTCAAAACAGGGCCCGTGTTTTCAAAACACTACACGCAATTAGCACAACCACACACCCAATTAGCAAAACACCTTTGCACCTTTGCAAAATGAAACAACTCTTGCAAAAACTATACACTAATTTATAAAAAAACATATTTTGTTACCATATGAAACACACGCCTTTCATTTGACTTAATTAAGTTTTAACCATATACACACTGCTGTTGCTAACCTAAAACACTTTTAGCAATTCTACTTTCAGTGATTAGAGTACTGTAAATGAAGTACACAGAGACATTTACAATAACTTCACCAAACACTACACAAGACCAATGCTGCAGACTGAGGAAATATAATTTATTTCTCTCCATATACCCAAATCAGTTAACATGGAGAATCAACAACAAAACATGTCCCAGTTTTCATTCTACGACAGTAGTGTGCATAACACTGTTAGCTCCACAAACAACAAAGCTAAAATATTCTATCCAGTACAGGTTACCATCACAGAAAAAACAGACAAAACAAAAAAAAAAGATCTGAAAAAGTACAGAAAATACTAGACATTATCTCTTCGCCTAGCTGGATCCGGCCAAGAGAATTTCATCAACATCACAGGCGATATCCTCATTGGCAAGACAACGTGGGAAGAACTGTCTTGAATGTCAAATCCATCCTTGCACAGCTGCAGCGTAGATTTGGTCACAGGCGTCCTCCATGGCCTCAATGAGGGGTACCTGAGCCTGGGGCCTCAGTGAGGGGTACCTGAGCCTAGGGCCAGAGATCGTAAACCCTCGCGTGAATATGGGCCCCCTTCCTCCTTGTCGTTCTCGACCCTCAATCCTCAAATGTCACAGGGAGGGGTATCAAAAGGTGCTGATATGGTGCATACAATGAGCAGCGGATTACTGTAACTGTAGACAGATTTTCTTTTACCGGTTTCCTTGTTGAAATGTCCTTATGACAGATGCCACTGTATATCTACTAAGATTTGGCTGAACTCTTAGTCCAGTCTCCCTCAGCATCAATCCATGGTTCACAACAGGGTCCACTAATGTGCCTCTACCTCTACCTGGCTGGGACTCTTCCTCTTCCTCTACCTCCTTTTCCTCCTCTGTGGATTCTCCCTCTCTCATTCTTCTTCTTCTTCTGACTCCTTCCATTTTGGTTGAAGGCAGGTGAACTTACCTGCTGCATTTTATATAGTGCTTAAACCTGATTGGTGTGTCTACAATTTAGCAGTCATGTGTTTGCATGCCTGGTGGCTGTGTTTAACCAATTGGTTCATGTGTGTTCATTTGAAAGCCTTTACTTTGAAATTGCAAGGAAGTGACATCATGATAAATTTCTGTGTCAAATGCATACAAGTGTGTTTAGTGTTTTGCAATCACTGTGTGTAATGTTTTGCAAAAAGTGTGAAGCTGACAATGTGCTTACAGTTGTGCAAATCTAGGCTAGTGTTTTGCTCCTTGAGTCTAAGGTTTTGCTAATTGTGGGAAAGTTTTAATTTTAGTGTGTAAGCAATTGTAAAAAACTGTAATACCCTGGTGTGTGTGCGGCTGTGCGCAATGTGAATTTTAATGAGAGAGACAGAGAAACATAGAGACGTAGAAAGACCAAATCACAAAGATAGAGCTCTCAGATTGTCTCCCACGATATCTGGACGGGCGGCTGCTACTCTTCATGACCCCGATGCTTCGAGCCACAGATCAGATCAGGGACACAGTGTGACAGATGTCTGCCCTGGCTCTCTGTTCCAGGCATGAGTGCTGCTGGCACACACACCAAAGAAGAGGGGGGAAAAAAAGCAAAAAAGGGAGGGAATGGGGTGGGCACAGAGGAGAAGAAGGATGGCGTAAAAAAGGAGAGGAGAAAAAAAGAGACAAGAGAGGAAGAGGAAAAACGGAGGGAGGGGAGGGCCGGGAGCAGAGTTTGCCCTGGGAAATCAGACGTCACACCACACGGACTTCATCGGCGGGAAGAGATCTACTTTGTCATGTTTCTGGCAGACAGCAACCAGTTTGGTCAGAAAGTGACACTACAAGTTTAGACCTCAAGCTGTGACTCCCTCCCTGACTGACCTGGGGGAGGAACACGAGACCTTACATGCACTTTATCATCATTAGTTTGTTTTTTTAAATCAGTTCAGCATCACTGGCAGGAAGGCACTCGCACACTGAATAATAAACTTCTGCATGAAAAACACACAAGCTCTGTGTCTGAACCTACAGTAAAAAGGCTGATACAACTATAGAAGAGAGTGTTCAGAAGCCATTGATGCCTCTACACAAAACTCAACATGACCTCCGCACAATGACTCTCCCACTCTACTTTTGCTTTGAGGAGCAACACGCAAAAAAAGGAGATGAGAAGAGAGAAGAAGGGAGCTAATTATAGCCTCACAGCAGGATGGCCAGAAACAAACTTGATTATCATCATCGTCAAGAAGGCACAAAGGAAACCTGCCGCCTCCCCCCTTCCACCACAATCCAATAGAGAGGCTTTTAGCCTTCGTAATGATTTACAAAGTGACAAGTCAAACAGATTTACTGTGACAGCCTGAAAGGGACCAGCACAAACACTATCATTGCTCACGTGACCAGACCTTCTAGCCCTTCGCCCATTCCCCTTTCCTCTGCCACCTCCCCTCTCTCGAGCCCCTACTCCCGCCTGTTCCAGGGGACAGCGAAGAATGAGGCTGGCTCAATAGGGGCAGGCAACAAGCCTATTCAATTCCCCCCTCGCTCAACATGAGCCCCCTTCAAACGAGAGGGAAAAGCTCTGCTTTGTGGAAGTTAGTTACTTAAAGTGACAGCCCCCCAGATAAGGATCTGGTCACGGAAAACTAGTGGCACGGAGTAAACGGAGATACCTTTGTACAATTTTAACACCATTACCCAAGGTTTATCAGACTTAATGAGCCATGAATGTGAAGTGAAATTTTCAGCTTGCAGGAGCAGCGGACAACATTTCTACAGCAGCCTTGGCCCTTCCAGTGGCCATGAAACACTATTAAAAACGCTTATTAATCTGCAAAGGAAGATCATTACAAATGGAAAACATTAGGGAATTGTTGCACCCCACATTTCATTATTATTACTTTTTGAATAAAGAGAGTGCTCTTTCTTCTTGTGTTTTCGATCCATATTCATAGGAAGGTATCTTTTGTGCCCTGAGTGACAGGATCTACATTTGACTTTCATTTCCGTAGCCCTGAAATATGGAGCAAATTTATGTTTGAGTAGCATCAGTCCCTCCAGGCCTGAGACGCTTTGCCTGGTGCAGTCATCATTTTTTCCTTCTACTTTTTTCTGGAAGGTGAAAAACACCTTGGCTGTCCTCTGTTTGAAAACAGAGCCACCCCTAAAACCATCAGAGCTGGCGGCACAGAGATGTGTGCGGAGAATTCTCTAGGAGCAGAGACCCTCGGGCTACGCAGATTCAGTTTCCCCCTTTCTGGCTTCCAAAAACAAAGGAATTCCAGAGAAAATCAGGGCAGGACCTCACCCCAAGCCACCACTGCTGCTGCTGCTACTACCCCCACCTCCCTCTCTATTGCTCACACACACACACACACACACACACACACACACACACACACACACACACACACACAAACAAACAAACACACAGCACAGCAAAGGTGATTTCATGCAACCATCAATAAGACACACCTCCTCGTTTGTTATACAATCATGTGGATATCCTGGGAGACGTGGCTACAGAGACATGACAAGGAGAAGAGGGTGTGTGTGTGTGTGTGTGTGTGTGTAAAGGTGAAACATACTGTTTGGCCCTAATTCATATCTTACAGCCATGTCTGTCTGCTGTTGCTGCTGCTGTTGTTGACCATCACTAACCAGCGCAGACTTATATATTCACAATGTAGCCACACATTAAGCAACAGCCTCAATATGTTTCCGTTTGGGCTGTGGTATGCCCCCCCCCACCTTTCTCCAAATATATGAGTCAGACATGAAACGTGTGATGTCCTCACGTGTATCTTTAACAATGTCAACACATGCCATTCAGTGTCCGCTCAGCTCCCACCGGGGAGCCAAGTGAAGGTTACAGGATGGCTGTAAAAGCAATATGGCTGAGATGTGTCATAACTGCAGTTATGGGTAGTTGTTGGGATAGGAGCAGACACAGAAGAGCTCTTAATAAGTTAACTTATTATTATTACTTCTTTCTGCTGGATGGATTACTTGAAAACTGACTAAACTAATTTAGAATGTTTTTTGTTTTTTTACATGAGTAGTTCAAAATAAACTTTTCCACTGAGTGTTAAAGGTATAACTAGGGCTGGGCAATTAATCAATATTATATCGATATTGTAATGTGAGACTAGATATCGTCTTAGATTTTGGATATCGTAATATCGTGATATGACATAAGTGTTGTCTTTTACTGGTTGTAAAGGCTGCATTACAGTAAAGTGATGTACTTTTCTGAACTTACCGAACTGTTCTAGCTGTTCTATTATTTGCCTTTTCCCCCCTTAGACATTATGTCCACATTACTGATGATTATTTATCTAAAATCTAAGTGTGAAGATATTTTGTTAAAGCACCAATTGTCAACCCTAGAATATTGCTGCTATATTGATATTGAGGTATTTGGTCAAGAATATCGTGATATCTGATTTTCTCCCTATCGCCCAGCCCTAGGTATAACACAGACTGAGGTATAGGCTACGGGGGCACGGCCATGCTAGCAGCACTGTGAGGCTGTGCTTTGAGCTAAATGCTAACATGCTCGCAATGCCAATGCTGATGTTGAGATATCATGTTTAAGCCATGTGTAATGCTGAGGCTGATGGAAATGTCATTAGTTTTGATGGTATTTGGTCATAAACCAAAGTATTGGGCTAATTACAATTTTGACCGGATGGTGGCGCTTCATGAAACGTCAGTGAATTACAAAACGGGTTACAATTTATCCTTGAATGTGTGCAGCAAATTTCATGGCAATACATCAAAACCAACAATTCAATCAAAACCAAAAAGGTCAACCTAATGATGACTCTAAGAAAAGTCATAGGATAACCAAAATCATTAGGATTCATCATCTGGGAACCATGCATGTCTGCTTGCAATTTCATAGCAATCCATCACATAGGTGATGAAATATTATTGGTCTGGATAAAAGTGATTCAGCATGATTCAACAAAAAAATGTAGCAGCAAGTTAGACATTTTTTCTGTACAGGCCATCCCTCTTCTTGTCACTAAGATATTACACAGTGTTTTTGGAAGTGCAAAATAAATGGAATATCAGATTCAGATCTGATGGAATCCACTTCCTCTCCCTCACCTTGTGTTTCTCACTCATCTCTCATAGTTTGGTCATTTGCAAAGAAAATGTAAAGGATGCTTTTAATAAAACATGCAAGCTAAAGTAAAAGTATTTGTTAATTATAAATACTTAATAAATGTATGTAATGATAAAAAAAAAAAAAAAAATCAAATACAATCTTAAGTATGTAAAATCAAAAATGTCTTTGCTTTTTTTTTTTTCGAGTGCACACATTTTTGAATAGCAACCCGGCATCCTTAAAAAATCATAAAACACAGGGACCCTTGCTGTTTTGTCAATAATGTGTGTCAGATAATTAAAGAGCCCTGGGAGACAATGATAAACATTGTTTAGAGGCTGATCCTGGCAAGCTCCAAGCAGTGTATCATTGCTGTCTCCGGAATACACACGATTAGCCTGGTCTCATTACTGATATGATAAACGACGGCTTCCACCGTGGCTTTGGTTTGCTGGGAGGACGTACTTGTAACAGGGAGAGATTAGAAAAAAGTAGTGAAACACATTGCCCCTGTAATAGACCAGGGATAAACGAGGGAGATGGGTTATCTGCAGTGCGATTGCAGATAATGTTTGTGATATTTGCAAAGTCAGGTCTGCAGCCAGTTATAGTACTTTCGACCATATATTATAAATTGCTGATATCACTGTTAAATAAAGTCCACTCATGTATTTGTTTCACTCTTTATCACAGGCCTACCTTCTCCCTCCTTCTCACTCTGTCAAGTTAATGCTGTAACTCGGCCCCGGGCCACCAGCCTGTCTCTCTTTACAGTTGGTGTATCCACACAGAGGTTTAAAATATGCCCCTTTATCTAAGCCGCCCAGGCGGGAAAATGAAAGGGATGTCAGTCCTTAGAAACCTGGGAAAGCGCTTGGCTCAACCGCCCAGTGTCAAAACTGAGGGGAGGGCACCAAGTAGGCAAACACACTGCCCAAAGTAATAGACCTTTTCTGTCCTGAGCAATGTTGAAAAGCGGTAAGAAAAGTCATAGTAGGGCAGTAGAGCTCAAGATTATATGCCAATCTGATATGAGAGGCTCTCCATAACAATAACAACCTGCTTGATTGATGGACCAAAAGTTCAACTTCAAAATCAATATCTAGTGTACAGCCCTCCCCCTGCCTTAAAACTGAATTCTTTTCCACAAAAAAAATATATTTTTATTATAATCTGCAAAGACAAATGAAAGCTACTACTCAATAGCCACCACATTTTAGGATTTGCACTCCATGCATGTGTAAGAATTAGTGTTACGTGAGAGCAGATGTTGCACGACTCTCTCTTTGCCTCAAAGCTGACATTGCAGGCGAAGAATAAATGCTGTCCCTTTGCATTAGTAAAATCCTAGTTAATTTACTTTGTCAGAAAACAAGAAAGTATGTATCCCTGGAGGCCATGTTGGAGACAATTCGACCGCCTTCAGAGAATCTCTACCATCACTCTCCATCTCCCACGCAATCTCCACCAGAAAATCAACATCACCGCACACTTTGAGAGACAACAGTGCCGTCTAGACAAGAGACTGTTTATAGCACAAATGATATTATAAACATAGCATGTGGCGTATTATCTTTAGAAAAATATATATATATTGTAGGCTTTAAGCTACATGCTGTGTAGTGGGTATGTAAAATGAATTCACATAATCTGGAATCCTCTTCAAAATGCATTGATGTCTTATAAAAACACAACAGGTTTTAACTTACTGACTCAACCCAGCAGGTACAGCTCTTTGCTGGACTGGTTCGTCTGATGCCTGGCATGAACTCAAGCGCTGGGAAAGCTGCATGAGAGCAAGCCCGAGCTCGAGCCCAGTCCTGAGTGGCTGTCTGGCAAAAGAACCCGTGTGGGACACTGTGTAAGGTGTGAAGACCTCTCGGAGGAGGCTGCAGTCTGCGCTGGCATGCAGGCATGCTCCGGTATCAGGAGAGACAAGGCAAACACAGCAGATCAGTGCTGAAAGCGTAAACCCACTGACCCAGCATGAAAAGGGAGAGGGGACTAATTAGTGGCTGTACTTACAACTCAAAAGGAGAGGCAGAGAGACGAGGAGAAAGGAGGGAGGGGGGGAAAGCACACACAACATACACACAGAGCGCACAGTTGGAGGATGAGGACAATGAGTTTGTTTAGCTTAAACAGGATTTACAAGGCAAACAGACACACGCTAACGCCACTCACTCAGACACATACTATCTCTTTTCTTCTCTATCGCTACCCCTTTCTCTCTCCGCCTCAACAACACAGAGCTGAGACAGACTCTGTGAGGATTTCATCAGCAGTAAAAAAAATAAATAAATAAAAAAAGTGAGGGTAATTGCTTGCGATGGTGAGAAGTCTTGAGTGCAGGCAGGAGTAGTGGGCGAAGGGATGGATGGATAGAGGGAACATTTTGTTTCTCCTGTGCGGGCTCCAACTCTCATATTGTTCCTGGTGAGGCCGGGTGTCATTTATGATTCAAGGGCCCCATCCTCTCGACGGATGGGAAAGAGACATGGCCATTGTGACGTCCCCTGCACTCGTTTCTCAAAGAACATCAAATCAAACATGCATGAGGCGGTGACAGGGGTGGGCCAGCAACTTCTCTCTCTTCACTTTCTCCCTCTCTGCACTCTGTTTCACTCTCTTGTCTCAGTAAAAAAAAAAAAAAATAATAAAGCACTTAGAGGACTGCGTCTCCCCGATGTTGGGGGAGCTCAAGGTTGAAGTGACGGCTCTTCTGAAGCAGGAGTTGAGTTGGTGTTTTGCCTGTATTATACCACTTAAACAGATATCTGTAAACAACACAACTGACTTATACGCAGCACAGCACATAATGGACCTTTTTCACAGCAGACATTTGGACTTCTCGTAGTAGGAAAAGCACAGCTGAAATTGATAACCTTAACGATGGCTCAATTCCATCAAGTGTCCCAGGAAGCTGTTCCAGTGAGTCAGAATGCACAATACCAGGGTCTCTCCTACGTGGAATGCAGCCATCATTAATGGTTTGGAATACACCTGTGCTTTTCCTACTATGACATGTCAACATGTCTGTCGTGAAAAAGGTCTATAACTTCAATGCTCGATCCCATTAAACTGGTTTAATACAAATAACTTGTGACGGGTGGAATATACCTTTTCTAAAACCTATATTTATTCAAGGAAGGGTTTTGCTGAGTGCAAACTTTCCCTAACAGCACCGCCCTGTTTCACACACCTGAAAACAACCCAGCACCGTTACAGTTTTCAACACTGTATGTAAATATTGTATTCACAATGCTTCTCCTGACTTTCTCAGCCACCTCAGGAGTTTGAACCAACCAGCCACAAGCCAAACCACAGTGCAAGGTTTGCAGCTTGAAGGACAGTGGTGACAGGCATGTGGCATTGAGGTTTTCTTATCCCAGGGCCTCATGTTGGCCCACTTTGGCCTCTCTATACCAAATTGATGTCATCACAGTCAGTCAGAAGGATGAGTTACATCTGCTGTGTGCTTCATTTTCGCTTTATTAGTTACACTTCAATTACCAGATTTTAACTTGAAGAGAGCTCATGAGACTTATGGGTAGAATTACAACAAGGTTTAGGAAGTAGTTAAGTGTCTGGCACGAGGGCACAACCTCAGCTCACTCTCAACATTTCAAGTTGTAACTCCCTCTTATTTTGAAAATGTGTCTCTAAAATGCTCTGAGGCAACACAAGTTTTTCCTTATTAAAAGACCAAAATAGGCACATTGAAAACAAAGGCTCAGTCGAGATGAAAAGTGCTGCCAAGTCGAACCACAAGTGAGACAGAAAGAGAGAGAAGGAGAGACAGAAACAAAGGCTGACTTCTGCTCGGGACACTAGTGGGTGGGTTTGGGCTGATGGCGAGACACCAGACTACTAAGAATCCATGGAAAGTGAACAGGCAGCAAGTATTTCACAGCACTCCTCAAACTAACATGAACAGCTAGATGAAATGCCAGGCTGTCAAAACATCGATTAGCGTTCGCCAGGTTTTAAGCACTTAGCAGGCTGCAGCTGTGCCGACACACGGTAAACAGCAGCAAAGACGCTGAAACTTGTTAAATTGCTGAGTAACAAAAAGCTAATTACTCAGACACGAGTAATTAGTTGTTTTTCCTGTAGATACTTCTAACGAGTATTAGCTTGGTGCTTCACAGAAGTGCAAAGCTAGGGAGCAAGGTGCACTCACTACTGTACTGCTTTGTGTGAATAATCATCCTGAGAGTTTGGAGAACAGCTGCAGGTGTTTGAAACCGATACTTGAATTTGTGATATACGGTAATTTGTTGCAGCCTGATTTATTAAAAAATATTTTTTTTCCACCTGATACAAATATCCAATATTTTACAGCCATATTGGCTAATACCGAGCGCAATACTTTGATTCTGTCTCGGTTTGGTTTAGGGAACAGACTTACTGTTGCGTATCTTCTTCAAAGTGTTTAGCTGCAACTGCTTGTTGCAAGTGCATGTGTTGCCTTTCTGTGTGTGTTTACAAATTCGCTATTTTCCCGGTACATTTTTGGCAAATTATACTTCAAATTAGGGCGTACAGGGCCAGATGATCCAGTCTCAGTGAGCATACTTCCATTTGTACCAATCACTTTCTCAAACAGCCTAAATTTGATTTCAAAGTGAGTCCACTGGAGCCTTTAGCCGTTTTAGTGAATCAGACACTCTTCTGTCTTGTCTCACAGCCTGGCTGGCTGGTTGCAGTGAGGCCCCAGGAGGGACAACAGAAGGAAAGAAAGCTCACACACACACACACACACACACACATACACACATACACTCATACACACATACACACATACACACATACACACATACACACATACACACATACACACACACACACACACACACACACACATTTCCAAGTTTCAAACAGTTGCAGATGGCTTTAATTCCTTGCCCTCTTTCTTTCACAATTTATCAGGTAACCCACTCTGAACGAGCGTGCCTCCTTTTCATGCTTTGCTTTGATGACTTAACGCTGCTTTGGTTCATCAGAAGGAGAGAAAAAAAAGAGCCAAACAGCACTAATTAATGTGGTGCGGCTGACAAGTGTTGCTGCTGAAACAATTTCATTACATCACCAATTTAAATTACCAAGGAGGGAGACACTGGAGGGTGCACCAGTTTACACGCTCTCTAAGGCCGACATACAGGGAGTGGAGTGGACACAATAACACGAACACCTGCAATCCAATGCAATACTCCTGTAATAAATACTGACTGTGTTACACCTATAATGTTTCATTTGTATCTGAGACTGTGTTAGATTGCTAAGGAAATAGGGCTTTTAGGTGTTAACTGATTTACTGCGGGCAGTGACTGTACATCCGCTTGTTATCTTACCGGCATGATAACAGGATAGTAGCACAGTCAGTCAGTAAGACATGGTTGGCTTATAGATATCACAGAGCTCCACAACTCTGTAACAACAGCAAAGGATTGCTGATTTGCTCCTAATCCCGCTCCCTTTAACTTCAGCACCTTACTAACAAGGATAAAGGATCTTTTTTTTTTTTTTTACCCCCTCCCGAAGTTCAGCTGTCCTGTAGCAGGGTGCATGGTAATGAAAGGGCGGCAGTCTCCTCCTCCTCCTTCTTCTCCACCTCCTCCCATTGGGAGCCCCCTCTCTGCTGCGCTCTGCCCCGGCTGGCCTCACATCCAGATGGGAGGAATTTTTACGGGGAGGGTCCGCCAAACTTAAGGCTGCGCTGAATCAAGCAGCTCATCCACACTCCCCTGTAGAAGGGCTTAAAAATGTGGTACTGCTGGTCTCTATCAGGGATTCAGATAGTTTCATGTCAGGGAAACCATGTGTGTAGACTAATTTGTACAGAAATGTTGGGGGGGCAGTGAAGGTTGCAGTGCATGTAAATGAATGGAAAGACTGGACACTGACACATGATTAAAGTCACACCTGAGCATTGTCTATTAGAAATATTCACAGAGCATTAAATTCATTGTGAACGTCAACGATTTCTCAGCTCACGAGAGAGCCCACTTGAATCCCATTAAGGGCCCCTGAGGGTCCCAATGACCACATGCTGGGAGCCACTGATCTTTGAATGATCACTGAGGGGATCCAATCAAAACAATCAGTGTTATCAGTGAAGGTCAATGTGGCAAATGTTGCATTACATGGTGTTGTTTAACAAAACATAACATAGTAACATGACGCGGACATGGCTGCTAATTGCATCACAACAGGTAGCCGATAGTAGCCTTAAAGGGAGTCAACTAGCCCAGTCACACTACTGGTAGCTAAGTGACATACATTCTCAGTTTAGCATCAACCGAGCCATCAGCTGTTTCACCGAGACGAGACATTCATCCCCCCCACACACACACACACAGTGTGACCTGCAATCACTGAGTTACTGGCACATATTCCTATCTTCACAAAATGCATGCACCTATCATGAAATAATCCTGCAGACACATTGACCGTTTCGCTCCAGCGCAACTCGTCTACACAAGGCAGAAACATGCGATATACAGCACACACAAGCCTGGATATTACACCGCGTAAAAAGGCTCCGTTACCCTTCACGCAACCAGAATCTGCCCCCTTTGACATGAGTTCATCAGCGGCTGCTAAAGGTTTCTAGGAGGTCACCCTATTGTTAGCAGGTAGTATGTGTCCAGCGGGAGGCAAACCCCATCTTGAGCAACCCGCTGACACATTCAAACCTCGCTTTGCAACAAAAAAAAACAACCAGGCGCGAAACTTACTTTTAGCTCGGACCTCAGAGGCAAATCCGCGTATTTTTTCTCCAAACCTCGAGTTTACGGTGCTCCTCTCTCTCGCGCTACTCTCTCCACTTCACAAAGACGACGTGAGAGCCCCGGAGACGGTGTGAGTGACTGACTGAATCAACTACCGTAGAGCACGGCAAGTTGAAGTGTCAGATTACACTGGCTATTCAGTTACCAGAGAGAGCCGTGTTCGGCGGTCGGTATGAAGATGCGACCTAGATTCCAGCGGAAGGACACCGATTGTAAAGGTGTAAGTACACGCTAATGGGCTGCTAACAGCACGTATCACACTGGAGCGGACTGCAGCTCACAGCTCCGGCTATTGTCTGGTTCTGTGTCATTACAGCGGTGAAGAATGCCTGCCTTAATCAAAAACCTACCTATTAGTTAATTCAACAACAGTTGATTACCATTTGACACCATTAACAACAACAAAATAACAACTAATAACTTATTAATAATAGTAATAATAATATAGAGCTGCACAAATAATAATAATATCAGAAAAGGGGCAAAGAAAATCGCAAAATCTTCATGTCATTTTTGTTTGAAAAATTATATCGGCTAAACAATTAATAGATTAGCTACATTTTTCTGTCAATCATAGAATAAGCTCTAAATAATAATAATAACAATGATGGATTTGATTAAAATAAAGTGTTATTATTTTATTGTTAACGAACAACTAGTAATAAACTAAAAAGTTATAATAATAAATAATAATATAATAAATAAACTGTTAGGCTTATATTATTAAGTCTTCTTTTTGCCCTGACTTGTTTTACATTTCTCAACTTCCCACATGTGTGTGAACCTTTGTAACCTGCTTCCCGCTCCAGCAGGTCTGCAGGCAGGGCTCCATGTTTTGCGGATGGCCGGTCTCCGGTGGAAGAATAACAAAGACGTGTTTGAGAGCAGCGGCAGGCTGGGCTGGGGGGTGACGTCAAGGAACAATGTCTCCCCTCCCGACACGCACACGCACATGCACACGCACGCACGCACGCACGCACAGCACACAAACTCTTCCCTCTCTTCCTAGTTAGGCTGAACTGCCCAGAGGGAGGGCCGCTCAGCTAGCAGTGCATCAGATAGAATCACTCACTACTCATGCTGTGCCATGCACACAGGATTTCTTCAGTGTTTTTTTTTTGTGTGTGTGTGTGTGTGTGCAAAAAAATAAATAAAAAAAGAACAATGGGGTGGCACATCA
The DNA here is from genome assembly GCF_004354835.1 of Perca flavescens. NCBI lineage: Eukaryota > Metazoa > Chordata > Actinopteri > Perciformes > Percidae > Perca > Perca flavescens. The sequence continues at coordinate 19,160,179 of NC_041347.1, read as the reverse complement.
GTCACTGCAAATAAACCATTGTACAAATACAAACACTAACACAACAAAAGTATGCCTGTGTGTGCACTTTACAAACTCCTTATTTCCTGTGGTTGATAGCCTACATACAAGTTCATCAATAAAGGTGACAAGATTAGGTCTGCTGAAAAGTAATACACAATTTCCCTTCACATAATGTCATCAGTCCAGGGGTTAAATTCCTGTCAGCAGCTCCCATGGCCCCGGCTCCTCTCCTCTTAGAAGGGAAGGAAGGGGCTGCCATCCTTTTTAGCTTCCTGCCTGCAGGGCTCCTGACACTGATGCAGTGAGGGCCTGAACGGTGTATCAGCAGTGGAGGGGGGGGGGTGGGGGCGGGGTGGGGTGGGCGAAGCCCCTGGCCCCTGGTTGAAGCAGCTATTCGCACTGATTTGGGACAAATGCGGCCAGTGACATCACTGGCCTGTTTCTTAGATGGAGATTGGGTGAGCAGTCATCAGATTTTTTTTTTTTTTCTCCTTTGGAAATGGCTTGTCGAGATGACCCATGTCTTTGTTCTGATGCTGCTTCTGATATCGATGTGTATTGATCTGCCATGTTGATGACACATTCTATACTCTATACTCCTAAAATGCTCAGGGCTTCTTTTTGTCAGTCAATTACATTTTCTTTTTTATTAGTTTAATAGGAGACAAGTGTAGGTTTCTCTATTACTGTTACCCCAGAGCTTGGGATCAACAACTGACGGATCTATTGTTGCCAATGTCCATTTAGGTTTCAGTCTCATGATAATGTCATATGTTCTGGATCATCCATCAAGTTTTTATTTAATACCAACTTAAGGCGGCAACGCCTGTTACGGGTGTCAGGGGGCCCGCAGCTGGTCGGGTCACTCTCCAGTTCAAAGAATGGTTTGTTGTCAGAAGTCCTCGCTTTCGTAGCAAGGCATGTGCCTCAGCCTCTCCAATAATATGACCAGATGTCTGCAAACAAGATGGATTATAGGTGGGATGACTTTAGCCTGGCTTGGCTCTGTGTATAATTTCATACGCACAGTATTTCAAAGGGCCGAATGAATGCATCAAAGGAGAACAAAGAGAGTGAAGCATGCTCTAACAAGGTCAATACATATTGCATTGTGTTAGAGTGTGTTAAATCAACATATGCAAAACAGTTTAGACCTTAGAACATTAGTTACGATCAAGGCCCGACTTGGAGTTCAAACACAAAATGATGAATATTTCTCTTGGCCACCTTGCTGTAGGCTTTCTGCTGGTGACAAGGCTTCTCTCTGTAGAGGCGGCAGGGGGAGTGATGGATGCTGCCGGGGCCGCATGTAGCTACATGATGGAGGGATACTTTCAGTTGTGCTGACATCAGCTCTCCCGTTCACACAGAGGTGTAATGGTTGTTTACAGTGCCACCCTGCTGTCGTCGCCATGAGGTTCCTTGCTGCTGAAAACACTACAATGAAATACTAATAAACAAGTTCCGTCTTCAGGAAAACAGAGTGACTGATTGAGAGGCTGATACCTCGTTCGCACCAAAACAAAGACCAAATAAAAACGGTGTTTTCCCTTTACGTGAATGGGTTTTCTGACCCTGTCAGTGACACTGCTCTGTTTTTACAAAGATCAAGCACGGTTGCTTTGGTATAATAAAAGGGTGCACAAAGATTACCACCACTAAAAACATGCACAAAGATTACCACCACTAAAAACATGTTCCCTTCCCTCTCTACCGAGCTGATGTGTGGTGAGCGTCTAGGCTGCCGTGCATCACCCAGGTGGGTGCTACACATTGGTGGTGGTAGAGAGTAGTCCCCCCCCTTTAAGCACTTTGAGTATCTATGATAAAGTGCTTTATAAATGTAATTAATTATTATTATTATTATTATTATTATTATTATTATTATTATTATTATTATTATTATTATTATTATTATTATTATTATGGTAACCTGATTGCTATATGGCTACTATTGTAGAAATAACCCTATTACAGTCAGTCTACATCCATCTCAAGCTATTTCCGCCAGTTTTGCAAAGACCCATGATTGCATTGTGTAAACCATTGCATTAACCTTTCATAAAATGACCAAAAAAGGAAAAGAAATCTTATAAAGTTTCAACAGATCGTCCATACCATCCACCATGTTGAATCTATGAAAACAATGCTGCAGTGACATTCCTGTATTCCTGTATACAAGGTCTTCATTAGAGTCTTCATTTCCAGCCACAGTTGGAAACACTCAGCCCTGAGTAAGACTGCAACTAGAGAATATTTCCTCTTTTTTAATTTATTCATCAATTCATTGTTTACTCTATAAAATGTCTCAAAATAGGCACAAACACTCATCACCCAAGCCCAAGCGCTTGTTTTGTGTGTCCATGGCATCTTTGCGTGATAAATGACTGAAACAATTAATTATCAGGATTGTTTTCAATTAATTTTCTTGTGACTGATTCATCGCATAATCCACAAGTTATTCCAGCACAAAGTTCGGGTTGATGGCAACAACCCAGTATGAACACATTATTAATAGTCTGTTACAAATGGTTAAATGCGGGTTGAACCCATGTTGAATATACTATTAAAAAAAAAATATATATATATATATATATATATATATATATACTATGTTTTTGTGTGTAAAGGTGAAACAACTGATTGACCGAGTGACTGCAGGAAGAGTATGGGAAACCAGGGTTAATATTTGGGCCAAGTGGAGAAGATGCAGGGCAGTAAATGGATCATCTCCTGCAGAGAAAAGGCAGGAGAGCTCTATTTTAAAACAACACAAGAGAAGTCTGGTTGAGTATAGCATTGATTGTCTCTGGCTGCGAGAATAACAAGGAGCTGAGAGAGAAAGGGAGAGAGAGAGAGAGAGAGAGAGAGAGAGGACAGAAAACAGAGAACACAACCGCTAGCTTCTGGAAGCTTGGACAGCCTTAAACAAATGCTCTCTCTCTCTCTCTCTCTCTCTCTCTCTCTCTCTCTCTCTCTCTCTCTCCATCCGTTCTCTCCATTACTCTTCTGTTTTTTCCCAGTGTATGTCGACTGAGCAGTGGCAGATAAGGCAGACAGCCGGGGCCCCATGCTGACTGGCCCGACTGGCTGTGGGAAGCACAGAGGCAATCAATGAGTGCTCACAATAGAGCGGCAGCATCCAGATAGCTAACAGCTCCCTGAGGCCATGGGAAGGAGGTGGTGAAAAGGGGGATGATACAAGGGGGTGAAGAAAGGAGAGAAAAGGCAAAGGAAGGTGGGTGAAGAGATTGCGCTTTAACACATGGATGTCATAAGTTCTTTCCGCGCCATATAGAAAAAGGAACCTGCATGAAGCACTTCACCACATACTCCTTCATGGATGTCTATGCTCACTAAAGCATGTGTAACTTGAGGTCAACATTCAATTCAGGAACTTGTGGCTGCCTCTGAAGCAGGACTCTCCAGTTATGAGATGTAAAGTGAAGAGTGGTGTTTCGATGCTTGGGGTGATGGCAGCAGTGATAGTGCTATTTTTAGTTGCCTTCTTCTTCCACTCATTGTTGCGTGTTTGCATGAATGCGTATGTGGGAGCCTATTTTTTTTTTTTTACATTATTATGCAATGCAGTATCTGACCTTGGGAAGAACATGTGCCAGAGGGATAGGGAGAGAGCTGAGTAAATGTGTGACCACTTCAACCTCTGTGTCATCCTTGACTGCACAACTAGCTACCTCACTAAGTCACAGAGCAGCTTTCACGAGAACATTATTAATTCAGCTTATTCAGATCCATAGGTTACACGCTTGTTCTGTTAAACTGGTGCTAGCAAGGAAGGGAGGAACAGGGGACTTTTTTGGTATTATCTGATTATCTGAAATATAATCAACATTCATCATTTAGCACGCAAAAAACATTTTTTGGTTGACATAAAAATGTGGAATTCCCATTCAAAATACTATTCATAAGCTGCCTTTAAAACAGCTTTTAGGCAATCTTTGCATCTAAACAAGGATCTTGTGACTGGAGTTAAAAAGGAAAACAGGCTGGCAGACAAGCCACCTAAGCTAGAGCCTATTTCTCAGGATGACATTAATATAATAGCGCTGGTGCCCAAAACAACTTTGTATTGATTCACATAACCTTTTAAGCCAATCGATTGCTGCACTCCAACTCAGAATGCTTAGGCATGGGCATGTTTTCAAGCAAGGATTTGTTGCAGTGTTGCATGTTAAATATCGTGTCTTGTGGTGTTTTATGCTGATGTGTGAGTAATTCATTATTCTTTTTTTCCCCTGCTTTCTCATTCATAAAAAGATGCCATTAATATGCTTAAAGTAATTAATTAATCTTCTAAATTTTGATCTATATGTGGAGTATTTTTCTGCTATGGGTCTCTTCGTATCACAACTATAAATCGTTTTTTAGAGATATAAATACTTTGTTGTGACGCATTTTGTATTGTGCTTTCAACCTTGACTCATGCTCCCCTGGTTTTCAATGGTCCTATTGCTTTCCCTCCGTACTGGTCATGGTGACTCATCCTTAAACACAGATTCTTGAGATCCATTTAGCATTTGCTGATCCTGGAGGGAGAGATCATGAAAAAGCTGAATGGCCACAAGACACTGGGGTTGTTTGTAATTGTACAGCAAGCTCGCTGCAGTTTCCACTCAAGTGCGACTGCAGGTGTCAAGGCAACTGGATTTTTTTTTTAGTAGTTCAAAGGGTGCAGCCTTTCATGTGTACCTGCACTAAAAACATTTGCAGTGTACAATGAAAATAAAACAATGCCTGTTCTGCACATGAGATGGTGACAGCCACCAGAATCATGCTACTAACATGGAGATGCATTCTTATTTTGGCTTACATGATTATTGCACTTTTCCTACATATTTCATTCCAGAATATACTTACTGCTCTATGACAAATTAACCAATGAAATACACTAGGGTACGAAACTTACATATACAAACCATATGCTAAACATAATCCCAAAATCATCATAATCATGTTTTTGGCAAAACACTGCATGGTCATGTATATGGATATTAGAGCATATGGGATTTTAAGACTTCATTTATATATTGTGGGATTAAAAGGGGACTAGAGTGGAAGAGTGCATTTAAATGTATAACACTAGCACTGCAAGGGAACACTAACAATGTGTACTTAGCATCTTAACAACACAAACAAAGCCTGTAGCCTAAATCTCAGTGATTATATACATTAACAATGACTAATCACGTTATACAACCCACCTCCTCCAAAGTACTTTGACTGAGCACACAACCTTCAGGACAGAGCTCGGAGCCACAGAGCAGCAGGAAGAGGTATTGAATCTCCTCCAGTAAAAATAAATAACGCCCTTGTCTGCAAGTGACCAGTGCTCACTCCCAGACTTTTAAGGCGGCTCGAGTTACTGTGGCCCCTGACAGGAGCAGACAGGTTGTGTCTGAGAGAAACACCTTCCCACAGATGACATCATTGTGCGGGAGAGCGAGGCACAGAGTGAGCCAGCAATGGCTCCGCCACAAAGGCTCAATACTCAATACCTAAGATCACGTCATGATATTTTACTCCTAACAAGTTTTGCTGCATGATTTGTTTTTACCTGTGAGAACATTCTGTCTTCTCTCAGACGGTTTGGCTGATCAGGACCCTGATTAGACCCGTTATGTGTCCATAAAGAGGAAAGTTTCAATCTTCAGTTATTAGTATTCGAGAGGCATAAAAACATGACCTTAATTCCCCAGAGTGGCAATGCTCAGACAGTACAGTTCTCCATTTAACACAACCCGCACACGCACACGCACACGCACACACACACACACACACACACACACACACACACACACACACACACACACACACACAAATAGAAATAGTTTGATCTAACAAGGCAGTCTTAGAGATGAGTTTATTGTATGGGTTGAAATTAGCTCCCACCACCCTGCTCCCAATGAGGGTGGTCTCCCCTGGGCGCTGTGGATGACATTACAGGGATTTGTCCGTGAAGATCTGACTCTATTACTGCAGATAATGCTCTGGTAGACAACCACAGAGATCAGAGAGAAAATCGTGTTGCTCGCAACTTGTAATCATGTGTATCTCAATTATCTAAAATGGCCTCATCTATTCATCTACTTCATCTTCACTGACTGTAGAGCAGCACAGAATCATGGAGGTTTACTCAGAGCAGCGATGTGTGAACATTTACTTTTAAATGTCCTCATTGGACACACAGTGAGGTGTCCATTATGGATGGATTTGAATGGATAAAAAAAAGAAGCCCAAATATTTAAACCATGGAAAACAAGGAGATACAACAGAAGACAGCACCACCTGCTGGTTGTGGCTGGTCGGTGGTGTGGGGTAGGAGGGTTGGGGGTTATCCTTATTGTGCAGAGATCACAGAACAGGTTTAGTTATGGAATGAGACCTTGCAGATCCGTGTCAATCTCATCCAGATGCTCAACACTGTCTCACTCACAGTTGCTTTAAGTGTGCTGCGAGTGAATGAGTTTCAAGAGTCGTTGAGCCTAAAGGGTGTAGATGTTGTGGTCTAGTGATGAAAGAGTTGCCAGGTTAAGTCTTCACTCCATCAAGTGTGAGCAATGGCACCAAGACCCCAAATGCTCCAGTGGAGATGCTCAGATGCTAGAAGCAAAAGGGTGCTCGTGTTCCTGGAGACAGAACAGGTTCTCACTCTCACTCTCACTCTGTTGCTGACACCCCTCTGTGATGTGACGCAATAAGTGTTTTTTTTTAGCTGTGCAAACATCTCAGTAAGAACGGACTCTGGACCTCGATGACCAGCAGGCTGTAAACCTTCCCAACCACCACCCGCCCACATGTTGCCACATATGGGACCTACTGTACACAAACACAAAATGACTCATCCTTGTGTAAGAAAGGCACCGCCCAGGTCCCTCGGTGAGCAGTATCAGTATGCTGGTATCTATGTAGCCTGTGTAGCACCTGACCCCACACTCACCTCACCACTGCTCCCTTGTCCTCATATCCTAATACTGTTTGGAATGTGTTGCCAGGCGACTGTCTCCATAAACACAGCACCTGGCATCTCCGACAGGAAACCTCCATAGCTCTGTGGAAAATTAGATGCCATTACTGTGTGCACACCCATTTGTCCAGATAACTGGATATCTGTGCTTTCTTTGTCAATCTCCACTCTTTTGTTTCTGCTGTAAGACAGTATCTGTCTTGTAATTGTGTGTATTTTTTTTTTATAATAGCAGTGATTTCCCAAACAATCAGTGACCTAATCTGTGTTGGTTAATGAACTTCATCCTCATTACTATAAGCAACCTTTCGCCAATTAACTCCCCCTCTGATTTGCATTACAGGGTTGGCCAAGAAAGTGCCATTACTGGACCTCCGTGCTGCTTACTCTGTCCCATCAATTTCCTGTTATTGTTGGCAGTTGAGCTGAAGCCCCAGTATTGATCCATCACCTCGGGAGAAGATAAGGTGGGGAATCGAGATGGATTCCATATGTATTATCTAATGGAATTCCTCCTCCCAGAAAGGGCTATGGATTTTCTGCCATTGAAGCTGTGAAAGTGTGTGTCTATGCGTGCCTCTGCTGTGTGTGTGAGTGTCCTCTCTCCAAACGCAGAATGACGCTTTTGTAGGATGGATTAATGCGGTAAGCAGACAACGGTGGAAAGTGGCACTGAGGCTTTACGGACTGTTGAAGCATTCAGGGAAATGCACTCCCTATGAATGTGTATTGACCTGCTGCTCTCCAAATGGCCCTCTCATAGAAGTGAACATACATAGGCTCTCATGTGTGGAGTATTGCATCAAATGCTGACACACAAAGTGATGCTGTGATGGGGGGTTTCTTAAGATTGAGGCTTGTATATTAGAGGACTACTACTTTCTCATACAGCACTGTTGTAAAGGGTTGTATAGACTATAACCAAGGGTTTTATTAATGTTCAATTAATCTAATGCTTTATAGATCAGTTATAAGACATTAATAAGAGTAACATTTAGGCTTTCAGGTTAAGGAAAAATGGCTGGTTAGTCATCCAGCAGACACAGAGTAACAATAGCATTAATTTGGAGGCATGTTTGGGTCCATCTGATGAATATAAGTCCAATATTCACTTCCCTTTTAATTTTGTTCTCCGCCAACTCCTGAGGGAAATATCTGGCTCTTTAGCTGCCATGCTTCACTATGTTCACCAGCTAGTCACAAACTGTGTCTGTCTGTGTCTGCCGTTTGGTGCTGAGCAGGTAGTGGATTTTTTAGTGTTTTCACTGAAAACAGATGCCTGCTGTGGCTGAAAACAACACTCATGAGGGCGGTGAGTGAGTCCGTCACTATGAGTGACACCTTCCATGTACACTTTATTGTTTGATCCATCGTTGATGTCAAAATATTGATTACAGCAGCTGTGACAAATAGATTGCAGTCCTTTTCCAGGAGGTCAGAGGTCAAATGGTCAATTAGAGGTGTCTAGATTAACAAACAAAAAACACCTAAAAACACAAAGGGAACCTGTCAGAGTCTGATCCATTTTGCAAAGAAAAATAATACATTTTTAAATATATATTATAATATTTAGATAACTTAAATTGCAATGAGGTGCATCTATGACATGATTACTGTGACTAACACCCTTTCTTTCTTTCTTTCTTTCTTTCTTTCTTTCTTTCTTTCTTTCTTTCTTTCTTTCTACACCCTGCATGCTACATTATCAGAAAATCAGATAAGCTGCACAACCTCTTCCTTAATCACAAAAAGGCACAGGTTGACCCTGCACAGACAGCAGCTCTGATTTTCAATATCCCGCAGAAGAAGAAGAAGAATTCCATCCCCCAAACAGTCAGTATACAGGTGAGGTGGGAGATGCTGGAACCATAATATTTCTGCATCCAATTATGATTTGATTATCCTCCCCCCAAAAAAAATCTACTCTCAGTGGCAAAAATGTCTTACAAATAATGAAGAATCAACAACACATCACAGCGATAACTGTGTTTCCAGGAGCTCTGTGAATACACACAACAATATTTCACGGAAGCTTAAATCAGTGTGCTATGCAGCAGAATGCAGGTGGGTCTATGGCATGGTCTGGGATGATAAGTCCCTGTGTAATCAAGCTGTGGCACAGTTACCCATATAGTGAATACTGTCATGCTGAGCGACTGCTGATAAGACGGTGCCTGCTTTACACTACACAAGGGACAGAGCTGGAGTGTTTTGTGCGTGCAGTTAGGGGAAGAGAATTGGAAACATGCTTTGATTACTGTATATGAACAGTCGGTTACAGCTGCAGGATAGTTACCATCCTTTATCTCACCCTAGTAGACTGTATTGAATGCACAACTCCCCCACCCCCCCACCCTCTGTGGTGCAGGCTAAAACCCAGAGAAAGAAGTCAGTCCTGTAATGGGGAAGGTGATAGCCTTAGTGGGTAAATGAATGTCAGCAGCAATTAGAGGCCCGCGTAATAGCATCTAACAGAGAGGCCACAGTGCAGACGGGTCAGGAGTTTACCATGTATCACCAGGATTACATCCACACAGAGCAGACACTTTCAGCCAAGGACGTCTCGAGGGCAGGGAGACAACAGGACAAGCACACAGGCAGGGTCTACGCAATATGAGACCAGCAGACTCACAAATAAAAGGCGATTATGTAATGTGCACATGGCTGGGACTAACAATGTGATACGGAAGCTACTACAGCTGGATAATTCCCTTAAGGTATATGCAATAGCTTGTTGTGCTTCATCTTTGGCTACTGTAGGCTAGCTGTTGTATCTGAGGCCTCGCTGTATGTGGTGGTGAGACCTCAATGGGTTTAGATACTAAGCTCAAGGGTGTAAACATTGTGTAGGAATGAGACGGTACTACAATAAACTGAAATTGTCAAAGTGGCCTCTGGGGAACACACACACACACACACACACACACACACACACACAACACACACACACACACACACACACACACACACACACACACACACACACACACACACACACACACACACACACACACTGAAGATATGTGTCTAACAACATACAGGAAGTACAATGTGGTTGAAATGTGTATGTCATGTATTTATCAATCTGTTCACATCATCACATGAGGACTCACCTCTGGGAGCAAAAAATGTGGTCCTTACAAGGTTAAGTATTGATTTTAGGGTTCAAATTTGGTTTAAAGGTTGGGCCACTGTGGTTAAGGGGTTGAGATGCGGGGGGGCATTTGTTTGTTTCCTCAAAATTGAAAGGCTTGAATTGTCAAAAAAAGGTCTAGTTTAAGAGAAGGTTAAGGTTACGATTAGGCTGTGTAGCTATGGTTATGGTTAGAATAAACCTCAAATTACAGTTATGTAAGTCAATACACTTTAAAAATCACAATCTTATTAGGTTATATTATTTTATATTATTGATTACTGAAATACTTTTTCTTCATTTTAGTGCAACAATTGGCATTATTCCATCTTATTTTAGGATACTGATACTCATTAAAACAAACTGATTTGATTCAATTTTCTTTTACTCTCTCAAACTCATTAAGACGGAGGTTTTCTGTGAAACTGTCTGTGAAAGCATTAATTTACAGTAGAGGCACACACAATAGAAGGAAGGACAAGAGCAAAGAAACAAGATGAGAGCATTTAAAAAAAAACACCCAGGAAAATAAAGAAAGAAAGTAAGAAAGAAAGAAAGAAAGAAAGACATGGATGGATAAAAGGTCTTTTGCTGCATATTCAGAGCTTCTACCATGAGTCTGACACACTGGGCTAATCTCATCCCATGCTGACACTGTGTCTACCAGCAAAGAAAAAGGTTCAGGGATAGAAAGAGGAAAGGAGGTAGGGGGAGGATGATGGGAGGTGTATAAAAAGGGAGGAGGCGGAGGGGTGAAGGGAAGGAGGTAGGAGATGGATGGAGGGACAGAGAAAATCAGGAAGGTTGTTAAAGACCGGTAGCTGATGATTGAGTGGAATGACTGCACGGAGGTAAAACCACTGAGAGGATAAAGGAGGTGTCTGAGATCACACATTAATGCCTTCCATCTCAACAAGCTCCTTCCTAATTCAAACCAGGGAACAGCACCAAAAACAATAGAGCACTATGTATTCCAGATAATCAGACAACCTTGAAGGAATGTAAACCTGTGGTGCTTTTATTCTGCATTTTCTATTTTAATAGTTTAATAATCCAACCAGATGCCTCGTGTGGTTGTCATCAATGAAGTGTGTAGGAGGCAGTGGTTGAAGATGACATCAACCTTAATTAGATATAATTACCCCTCTCTCTGTATCTTCAACCTCAGAGCTAGATACTGTACACTCCAAAAACATCTCACAGCGCCCTCTGTTGGCTGGAAAAGCCACCTTTTCCAAGTGTTTACTTGCAGTCAGTAGACCGAAGGTGGAGAGGTTCCAGTTTTGACACCATTAACTTTAATATATCTGTCCCTTGGTGCAAAGTGTCTGAACACACTCTGTGCTGTGGCGCCAAGCAGGATAGTTTGTCACCCCTCTGAACATTTAAAGCTGACTCTGTCTGTGGAGGAGGAGCAGGTTGTGTGCTCCAAGTGTAACGAAATGGTATCAAGCTACAAAAGCCAGCAGCGCAGTAAGACTAATACACTGTTATCCTGAGAGAACAACCAACCATATACATATTTCACGTTAAAGACACACCCAAGAAAACATGGTGCACACTGAATTTTGTAACTGGGACTAAAAAGGAGGCTGATCTTATCTGAGCTTATCTAGTTCTTACAATCTATTATAGCATTATGAACTCTAAAAGTCTAACTTCTCTCTCATGACTGAGATTATGTAGGAAGAGAAAAAATATATCTGAGAAAATGCAACTGAGGAAAATGCTTTGCACAAATTGCAAGTACATATTGACTGATCAAAGCAGTAGGCTACAGTCCTTTAAGTGTAGTTTAATGGCTCAAATTGAACTTTCCAACATGCTTGCAGATGAAACTGTTTGCATCCTATAATAATACTCACCGGTGTCCATAGCAACCATGTTTCTTCTGATACCAAGGAGCTTAGGTGTGCACACTGTTCCTCCGCACGCACACACACACACACACACACACACACACACACACACACACACACACACACACACACACACACACACACACACACACACACAAGCTAACGTCTCCCCTGACAACAGAGCACAGCTTGCATGGAGTGAATGAAATGAACACCAGAAACACCCAGCAAACTGTTACATCAACCCTTTCTGGCAAAGTCCTCCCATCACATCTGCTTTTGTTATCGCCTAGTTTTATACAGTCACTGGTTATCGCTCATAGGAGCTCCCTTCTGTCGGGTTAGGGGTTTGAGTTTGGGGAGAAATCTGTCTCTCAATGTTCTTATTGCTTTTCCTCATAAAAACATAAAACATACAGGAGAAACGGGGATGGTAAAGGCAAGTATGGTGCAACTGGCATATTTGACATAGACTACACTTTTAAGAGAAGAAGTAGAACCAATTTAACCCTCTGTTGTTACCTGTCTGCAGGGATCACAGAGGATTTTAGGTCACTGTGGACACGGGATGGCGAGTGACACTCAGAAAATTGATATTGTCTTAGCTAAAAGGGTCTGTGTCACGCAGAATACAGAACATTATATTATAATGCTCCTCGTGTCTGTTTGCCGATACGACCTTGCCTGTCAAAGACTCCTAAGTGGCATAATTGCTTGTACAACCTTCAGGAGGTTGCGCATGCTTGTCCCCCATTAGATTCAGGTATTTCTAGACAGCACACGGACAGTGCACATAAAGGGCGGTGTCTATTCCCTTCCTATTCTTCTTCTTCTTCTTCTCCTCTCCATCTTAAATCTCTCTATCTAAAATGTCCATCCCTCTCTCTTTTTATGAGAACTGTCACATTCATTCCCCTTGCTCTCCTGCCACTAGTGAAGTCCCAGCCAGCCGCCAGTCTTTGCCTAAGGGTGTGTGGTAGAAGAGCTTTAATTTATTAACGATCATATCACTAACACAAACCAGACCAAAGAGCTCATTTTTCTGCTGAGTAAAACACAGGAGCAGTGCTGGTCATCAGAGGCAACAATGTAAGCCTCCACATGGTTGAGATCTGATGGCTTCAAATGAATTCTCTGATCAACGTGTTACAATGGAAGATCTATTTGGATAATACGTAGATGACCTCGTGAATGCCTCTTTGTTAAGTTTTTCAATAAAATGTTAAAACATAATGTTACCTATCTGATCTGTCTTTGCAGTCTTGTCTGAGGAAACTTGTCAGTTGCGTTTTGAAAGTTGCTTGCTGTTACGGAAAAGGGGAGGAGAGCAAGTTCCTGTGAATGTCCAATGTTATCGCTAATAAATAGTATTTAATACACCATGGTATTCGCCTTCAGAGCCTGTTTGAGTAAACATGTGTCACGTAAAAGGGCTATCCAGTGCTTTTAAATGTAGAAAAACTCATACCATTGTGGGAAAATAAATGATAGTCAGCAGACCAACCCAGTGCACCATCATATCACACACCTTGTTTGTCAGTGGGCATGGCATCAAAAGAACTCAAACATCATAGAGAGTCTCTTAAAAACAGGAGGCCACCAGATGAAGTTGTGACCACACTGTAGATGCACATACGACCGTTTGTGTTCTTAACAAAGAAGCATTCAGAAGGACAGCTGCGTAGCCTATTCCCGTTTTCAACTGCTGTCGTCACTACCACAACCACAGACGCATTTGGCTGAAAGTCGCCAGTTAACATCAACCCTAACCCATCACCATGGGTGATTTGTTATTGTAGTTTGGCCCGCTGATTTGGCCTGTTGACCAACACGGTCAGCAGTTGAAGCTGCGTCAGTGGCCGTGACACACATAGCTCATGCAGTCCATTAAGGCTACGTTCAGACTGCAGGCAAAAGTGGCCCAAATCTGATTTTTTTTTTGGGGTCAAGTGACCAGGTCAGACTTCTTCAAGTAGTCACTCAAATCTTGCCCAGATCTGTTTTTTTCAAATCAGATTTAGACCACTTCCAAAGTTGGTCCTGAATCAGACTTAGGTCTGATTTTTTTTCAATGCAGCCGCAGTGTGAACAACCAAGGCGGATTTGATGCAACTTTTACATCAATCTACATCGACATTTGTCACAATTATGCGCCGGCGGGAGTTAGCCCTAGACACAGACAGTAAAATTTAAAACCTACAAAATGGAAAACAGTGATGGAGCAAGTCAATGGAGGGAGAGTGAGGCGTTAGACCTAATTAGTGTATGGGGAGATACTTCAATTCAATCAAAACTAGAAGGATCATACCGTAACCGCTCAGTTTTTGAAAAAATAGCAAATGAAATGGAAGAACGGGGACATTTTGAAATAAAAGCGAAAATGCTTACTTCCTCCATAACCTCCCTAACTTTAGTACAACAGCGGGCTGCATCTGATGTCGTTGTTATTGTTCTTTTGCGCATGCGGGTCAGTTTGAAACTGCAAACAGTTTACACTGGAATCTGATATAGGCCACATTTTAAAAGGTAATGCGAACAGCCAAACAAAAAATCTGATCTGAGCAAAAAAAATCCAAATTAAGCATTGAGACTTGCGGTGTGAACGTAGCCTAAGATACTTTAATACCTACTTTAAAACTGTTAGCGCCAGATTGCCACAATTTACATCACAAAGGGCACTCCTTCTCATAGTCATAACTAAGTCAAATCTGATCCCACACAGACATTATAAACATATTTGTAGATTTAGTGTGACTAACGTTTGTCGAAGATAACATTATGTTCAATCTCATTGCTAAAGTCCATAAATATGCTTAGTTTAAATATGCTTAGTAATCACAGAAAAAAGACACTCTTTAAATAACTCCAGAACTTGCCTGAGAATCATCAGGTTTTTAAGCTTTTGTCAGATATCAAAGTAGTCCAGTTATAGTTGTGTGTACATCCATAGGTCCATTACAAACAGGAACTTAGCTTAATAGCTAATTAGGCATACCTTCAATGGTGCTACTTTGCCAAAATGCAAACAAAAATAGGCTTAAAGAAATGGGATTCAAGTTGTAGCCTACAGCCTAACTCACTGAATCCATTATTATTCCTGTTGACATCCCACAAAGCATTATGGGAACTGTAGATCCAAAACTTAGAGTGTGATTATCCCCCATACAGAAGTTAGACAATAGCCTAATAGGAGTGACAAAAGCTATAAATATAAACTTTTATGTGGGGGTTGTTTAGTAAAAGATTAAATTTAGTGCAGATGATGGAGGAGGCAAGTGCCCCTGTATGGTCGCTGTCAGTGTCCATTTTACAATTTCTTCTCCACCTCATTTTGATCCTTTCATTTAAAAAAAAAAGAAATCTTTGTGTCCAACTCATTACACTGTTTCATGCAGAAATTATTTGAACCACACAAGAACATTCCCACCTCAGAACATCTTATGGGACTTACAGAATTGAAACATTTGTGCTTGAGCCTTCAACTGAGTTCCAGTAATTTTGAGATGTCTAGTGATTTGGATTGAACTGTAGATGAAATACACAGAAACAATAACTGAGCCTGAGCACAAATCTCTAAACATGTAACTAATTCCAAACGTAACCAGTGATGCAAAATGATGATGGAGTAAACGTGTGCCTAGTGTTTTGGCGGTCTGTCTGGTCACACCATTACATTACTTACCAGGCCAAGGTGGAGCCAACACAAAGACATGTTAGCTTGCTGGCAAACTGGTTGGTCTAATGGCTGCTCTGTTAGCCTGCAGTAATCCAGCCCAGCCCAGCTCCCCTATCTCAGCAGCCCTCCATCTGTCATTGGAAAGCCGCAGTGGTCCCCCAGGTGGGAGCGTTGTGTCAGTCTGGCAGGGTCATTACCGCAGGGCCTGGGAGTGCCGCCGGTGCAGCCTGCTCCACTGCAGTCCCTGCCCAGCTCTAACCCCTGCCAGGTAGCAAGATCTCACACAGACCTAATGTATTCACACTAATTAAACTGTGCCAGGCACCACAAGTGCCCAGCTGTTAAAATAGAAACACCAACTGTTTGTATCAGTGGATGGCAATGTCATATTCTTGCCCCCAATACCACCTGTATCACCTGGTTCTGAGGGAAACAACAGAGTGGTGTTATTCTTTGAAATATCTACACACATTTTCTTTTTTTAAATATTTTTGCCAGAGATTTTTTGCCTTAATTAGACATTAGAGACAGTAGGGAGCTGACAGGATATGAGGGGAGAGCGATGAGGGATGGCAAGCAACAAAAGGACCCTGAACATAATTTAATCAGGGGCGTTACAGTACAGCGAGCGAGCATACAGGCAACACGGTACACACTCCTGCCGCTGGTTCTTGCTATTCTGCTAGTCAACGAGAAGAAGAATCAGAGTAATGCGCTACAATGGGTTTGAAGTAGAAGACTGCAAGCTAGCAAACATAACATGCACGATGTAAAATATTCAAAAACAGCCTTTGCAAATATTCTTTGCGGCGGGACATCAGATTCATGTAGGCCTCAAGGGAGCACACAGTGTGTTTTGGTGAGGAACAGTGAGCTTTAACATGACTTTGTTTGGTCACAGGAAAACTCCACAGGGTGCCTTTAATTTCACATTTAGAAAAGAATGGTAAATCAATTAATCAGTGACTGAAAAGGCTATAGGCTGACAGACACCACAGTTTATTATGTCGACCCCTCTTAAAACCTCTTGGAATCTCTCAATAAATAGATGCTACAATCTCTAAACCACTGTAATAATGTAATGTAATAAATTGATGGGGAATTGGAGGTGGTGGTTGGTGGAGAGCAGTAAGGAAGCACATCATTTGTAATTGTACATGGAGCATTAGGAGAGGGCTGAGGGAGTAAATGGTGATGGTAAATTTGTCCCTATATATTTTTGCCCTGCACAAGATGCTCTCTCTTGACTTTTTATATTTGCAGCACAGAGTCCAGACTCTCCACATGATAAGAGATACAGTCTAGGGAGCACTAACCAGCTGACCTATAACCAGGAAGCTCCTTCTCGCATAATCATAAAAAGTAATGACAATGTAGTTATGAAGTAGAAAAAAGTACACAATGAAGATCTGTGATGTTTGGGAACCATGCCATCTATAAATGTTGTGTTTCATGATTCATTTAGCTAATCTTTTCATCCACAGAGATAAGTTGTGTCATAAAACCAATCCATTGTATGATGTTTTTTTTTTTTGCTTTTCCAGTCATGGCAGGATGCACTTCTTGGCGACAGTTACAGCGATCAATGTGACTTTAGTGAGGTAATTGAGAATGCATTCCAATATGTTAGATTGCTTATTAGTAATCTCCTTCCAGAAGTGTTTTACGGGTAGATAGTGTGCCAGATTGCACACAAGTAATCATCTAAAGTGTTAGGGGAACAAAGTGAGCAGGTGTTCGATTGTGAGCGATCCATTTGGGACAGATTCAAGTCCAGAAGTTGGCAGCAGCCGTGATTGATAGATATTTTGTCTTCTGGAGAGTCTGTCTGTGTTGTTGAGTGGTTTTAGCTTGTAATATTCAGAATTGATTCTGCAGTAATGGGCGCTTGGAGATTGTGTTGTTATTTTGAGTTTTGATGTTACAACAAATTTGACTTGAAGATAAGTCTCAATACCCTTGCCATATTTCTGGACCAGTTTATAAATAATTACATTATAAATATATTATATTACAATAATTTTGATATTTTTGTGTTTTTCAGCATACTTTATGATCTAATATCACTCCCAATTATTTAGTTTCATACAATTTCAACTTTTATCTTACAACTGGTCTTAGTATAAAATGTTCCTTGCTAGATTTGCAGCATGACTGCTTCTGTTTACTTGCCTTTCTACACTGTCCCAATGATGGTCTTACCACATATCGCGGCTGACCCACAAGCCCTTGCCTGCCAATTTGCATAAATCACAGTCTAGATCTGACAGTTACTAGGCAGCACTGGCGAGGAGATGCCCAGCCCCCATGCAGAAACCAGGCCACCAACCCAGATAATGGGAGGACTGCCTGCCAGAGTGACAAATGTGTCCTCAGCCTACTCCAACTGCCTCCTCTTGTGTGTGTGTGTGTGTGTGTGTGTGTGTGTGTGCTCACATGTCTGCATCTGTTGGCACATGTGTGGGTACGCCCCTGCATGACATGACAAATAAAGGCTAAAAGGTGCTTCAAGGCTCAGAATAAAGCAACTAGATAAATAACATATCTATGCGTGGCCTTGATATAGTGAAATCAACTCGGTTTTCAATAGTGATGTTTTTCACTGCTTTCAGAGCGTCAGTGTAGCATCAATAGTCATGGAAGACAAACAGAGCATACATACAGTACAGAGTGAACTAGGATAGCGCAGCACAGCACCAGTGTGAGGTGCTATGAACCATGACAGGTAGGTGAATAAGGAGAGTCCCTCCCACTGAACCCCCTCAGACATCGCAGTGACCCAAGGAAACCAACCTACCTCTAATGATCTACCTGCAAAGGTCTGCAGCCAGAAAGACTCCTGGTCAATGTTTAATTAAATGATTAAAAAAGTGCCAGTCAAACCTTAAACTATGGAAAGCAATGTGGAAAATGTGATGTAAATATGGAAATCCACTGTTTCCATTACACCTTGTCGCATTTTGTTTTTTAGTGATACAACTTTTCCACCTCAGTCAAGCATATAAAGTTTTTTATTTTTATTTTTATTTATCTTTTCGGATTTTATGTGTTTCCACTCAGGTTTTCATACACAAATTGAAAATGTGCATGAAAACAGGTGGTTGGAAACATACTTAACAAGGCCTGGCTCGCGGCAGTCAAGTTGATTGGGGTCAGGGCTCCACACAGGCCAGTCAGAGTTCTTCCACAGCAAACTTGGAAAATCATTTCTTTATGGACCTGGCTTTGTGCACTGGGGCATTGCGATATTAAATAAATAGGAAAAGGGCATTTCCCAAAGTGTTGCCACAAAGTTGGAAATAAAATCTAAAATATAATTGCACACCGTATCATTTCCCTTAATTGGTAAAATTACCTAATACAGCCCCAGACCAAAAGTACAGAAAAGCATGTGGCCACATTCTCCTCGCCATAGTTGTACCAAGAAAACAAATTACAAAAAACTACACGATTGCTAATCACTGATTGTGATTACAAACAATATTTATAGCTCATATTTTGTGTGTGACACCTATGATTTAATTTGAATAAAGAATTATCTTTCAAACAATGGACAAATATGACCCTCATCAGGTCAGTTTAGCTATGTTGATGATACTTATCAAGGATACTTGATATGCAAATGTCAGGTGGAGCTAAAGGACTACATTATGACGAGCGTAATGAGTTTCTAAGTACTTAGCCGCATTCGGGGACACCAACGGGCCTGAGATGGGTCTCTCTCGTCTCTCCAATTAGACATGAGCAGAGGCTTACCGTACAGTGAGGCCAATCTAGAATGACAGTTAGAAAACAACATGGCGGGGAATGAGGGGATGAAAGATGGAAGTCAACCGGAGCGTGACAGACCAGTCATTTCCCAGAGTACCGGGCTGACACTCATGTCTGTCTCTCTCAGTGAGAGTAGGGTAAAAAACTAACACAATAACAGTGATTTGCTACAGTTATTTTAATCACAAAGGCGTGGATTATGCGTACATGCCTCAGCTAAACTCTGTGATAACGTAAGGAAACAGAAAAAAACGGGAATTCCACCAGAAAATGTCTTAATAAGGGTCACAGTGACTTTCCATGCAAGTCCAGCTTACACGCTGTCTCTGCTACATAAGATGCCTGGGGTCTTGTGTTATGCTGTGATCATAAAGTGTGCCCAGCACTGACATTGCAGCTGTTTACACATCTCCTACTTTCTCTGCAACACCCAGCCCCTGGGTTACATAATGCTACGTACGTGCATGTGGCTAGTAGGTGAGAAAAAAAGGGGGGAAGGGGGAGAAATCTACACACTGTTCAAGCTGCGTGCTTTGGCTGAATGATAATGCAATTAGATGTATCCTCCACTTTGATACTGTTGTTTTGGTTGCGGATTAACATGCCAGACATGAACCATGCATAGGCAAACACAGCTGTTCATCCCGGCAATAAAGGAGGTGCTCTGCCCCCTCTTACACATTGTACAGTGTATAATCACCCTGAGAGGCACATCCTCTACATGTATCTCCTTGCTTAATCGATCTGAATGCTATCTGGGCCGAAAAAAATCATTCAAAAGAGATTGTTTATATCCATCAGATGATGGCCGTATACCAATCAGGATTCAGGTGGAAACGTTTAGTTGTGGTCCGACAAAACCCCCGCACTTCAAAAGCACTTTTGATGTTTCCCCTCTGTTTTTCCAGGCCACTCATGCATCAGTAGTTTTGTGAAAAACACAGACTCTGAGACAATATTAGAAACGATGCCTGGAGGCGGTTCTTTGAAGCTGAACGCCAGAGCCAGTCGGCCAGTCAGCCCATTGATAGCGTGCTACTCTCCCCACTAGTTTGTATGATGCTGGTCTTCAGCTGGGCTAGAGGGAATACAAAACAGCTTTTTCCTCCAACCTATGTCAGCAGTGATGTTAAATCTTAATATCTGGTCTGGACTTTAACAGAGGCCAGTGGAAATCTTGTAGTCATTTGCTCAACAGAGCATGTAACATTTGACACAAAGCAACTCAAGTAGCTCATAATGCACTCATTTCAAGTTCATATAACCAAAGTCGAGGAGTATCCTGGCGCTTTAATCTACTGAAGTATTAAGTAAATATTCATGATGGCACAAGTTCACATTCAAGATCAGACTTACTCGTTTCTCACTGCTTTTCTTTAGTGCGCTAAAATACTTAAGAAAGCAGATATATCCCAAGAAGCCTGAAGCAATACCATTCAGTGAATAATGTTGCCCTGGTAGCAAACATAAACTCCACAGTGGCAATACCGCACACACAACCCAATCTCTTTTCATTTTATTTGATCAAGTTTAATGTGAAGTCTTTGCATCAGATGTCTGAGATTCTGGGTTGAACCTCACTGGGAATAAACATCACCACTGGGACGCTAATCATAGCTGTTGCTCTTGGAATTGCTGCGCCAGCAGGCATGAAATGATGCATACGTTACAGCAGCCATTAGGGATTGCCTAGGTGTTCTATTTTATGCCGCTTCTCCAACAAACACTCAGAGGGAAGTCCTTAAAGTAATCGTTCCTAAGATAACGAGCCTTGTATTTATATGTAAGGCAGATGATGCTCTATGGAGACAATTACTGCTGTCTTATATGAATATGATGCCAGAGAGAGAGAGCAAATCAGTGTGTGGTATAGTCATCACAACCTTTATTGCCTACAGTAACTGTATTTACCTGGGCTTCAGTAGATATGATCAGGGGCTTTTAAACAGCAAGATGATTTTTACTCACAAAATTCACAATCTTTCATTTAGAAATATATGTGGCTTCTGAGGAAAAGCTATGTGATTCCTGATGTCAATTTGTTTGAGTCCTACATTGCATCATTAAACCAATGAATGAGCATTTCCCTGTTTACTTTCCTGAACTGCTCTCTTCCTGATATCCATATTTCATAAGCACTTTTCACCATTCATCCCCTTCTCCTCTATGCCAGCTCTATTTGTGCAGTTGACTGCACAACAGAAAGCAGCTTATGTTCTGGGTTCCTCTTAATTATTAATGGGCTTCTCAACACGTAGGCTAATCCATCTACACAACTCAAAATACTTACAAAGGGAGATATCACTCTTTTTGAGGTGTAACCTTCCTTATGAGATTAGGGGTTGACCCAATTTCACCTGGTTTTACAGTAGATACAGTCAAATCAGACAAATGTGAAAATAAATGTTGTATTTATTGTAGGGTTATATTTTCTTCAGGTTCACGCTTTTCACTTAAGAGACAGTTCACCCTTAAATAAAAAACATGTTGTCCACTTACTTGTAGTGCTACTTATCAATTTAGATTGTTTTGGTGTGAGTTGCCCAGTGTCGGAAATATTGGCCATAGAGATGTCTGCCTTCTGTCAAATATAATGGAACTAGATGGCACTTGGCTTGTAGTGCTCAAAGTTCCAAAAGAAGATGACTGACCAGTTTCATAACTATTACTATTAACTAGTCATGTTTGCCGAATAGTTGTCTACCAATTGTCATTGATGCAATAATTAAAACAAGACCAAGAGTCTGCTAGCAGTACTTAATCACAGCTGTGCTTTCATCTTAATACTATCAGTACTAACATAATACTAACATCAGCACGCTAACATGCTCACAAAGACAATGCTAACATGTTGATGTTCAGCAGGTATAATGTTGATCATGTTCACCATCTAAGTTTAGCGTGTTAGTATGCTTACATTGCTAATTAGCGCTAAACACAAAGAAAAGCTGAGGCTGATGGGAATGCAGGCAATTGGTCATAAAACAAAGTATTAGACAAATTAAAATTTTGACCTGATGGGGGTGCTAGATCAAAAATGTAAGGATCTTCAAAGTCATTAGAAGACATCATCTGGACACCATGAATGTCTGTAGACAATTTTATGGCAATGCATCCAATCGAGATATTTCAGTCTGGACCAAACTGATATTGCCATTCACGCTGCTAGTGTGTCTAAACACACAAATTGCAAGCTTTGCACAACATATTGTAATAAGTAACTGTGGAAATGAGTAAATATGCTAACACCAATGTTTTACAAATTAACTGCTGTGATACCGGCCAATATCATATTGTCCACAAGCACTCAGCTGCCACCCACAGCGTTCACTAGTGGCTTTAGTAGTCAACTAGCGCTTGTTCTGCGACAGTGGAGGACATACTGTGTCCTGATGGGGTCTCCAACACAGCCTCTGACAGAGGTAAGGTCAGAGCCTATTGATTTTTAACACTGCTCAATGAGACTGCCGGCTGCTCAGTGCAAAAGATACCACTATAGAGCCAGTGTAGAGAAACATGGCCTCAGCTCAGTTACACAACAACCATTTCATGTAGGTGTACTATAATGAAAAAGCAATACAGGGGATCTGTATATGATTGGCTTTCCACCTGGATGCTTTCATCCATTTTATCTTTTAGATCAGCAATCACCTTGAAGAAGAAAGGCAGCAGAAATAGGGGAGGCTTCCATCGCAGCATCATGCACTACAGTAGAGTGGTCAGGGCTATGGCCTTTTGTGTGCTCTACAGTGAAGGTGGGAAGGAAAGTGGGGCATGGGGCCTTAAATGTGCAGGGTGGAATTATATATCCTTTTAATCTTGCTCCCCCACCTAGCAGCAGTTTAGGATGAGAGTGACGGAGAGCCAACACAAAGCTAATTCCGCCCCTGTCACATCCGATCATCTCTTACCTCGCAAATGAGCAGCAGTAATGACACTCGCCTGATGGCCCATGCTCATGCACATTTGCAGGGGTAATGTTTGATAGAAATCAATCCGTGATAATATAGCGGATGGGAGCACTGAGGTGATTTTCTGAAGATGGGTTTTGTCTAGTGCAATAGTTCAGGTGCTGGGGATGTCTCTTTTGGCTTCCAAATCAGCTTGTCTGGCTAGTCCACACAGCATTCCAGGATGGGAGAAAAACATGTTCTGGTTTATTGGCATTTCTTTGAACCAATCACAATCGTCATGGGCGGGGCTGAGCTCCGCATGGAGCTGCTGCAAAATAGCCTCAGGAAGGAACTTGTTTTGGTGGAATGTGTACGTTCAAAAGTTGTTTTAGCCGTGCAACAGAAAGCTCAGATTGGACAGATAGTCTAGCTAGCTGTCTGTATTTACCCTGCAGAGATCGGAGGAGCAGTTAACCATAGTCCTCAGAAATCCACCAGAGTTTGAAATTCCAACACAAAATTCGTCGAAAATACATGCATCCGATGGAATTTCCTGCTGCACCGGAGCAATCCCGGAAGTGGAACATCGTGGATATAGACCAGCTTGCAAGCAATGGTTTTTAAGCATTTTTAATCTGTGACCCTTAAATAAATGGTGTTTTGGCCTTGTGGTGTTTAGCTTGTTATGGTGCTCATTGGTAGTCCTTGACAAATATTTCATTGTGAATAAAACCAGCAAAAATTAAAAAAAAGGAAGTTTTTAGGTGTTTAAATGCCACAAAAAACAAAGATGATATGGGTTAAAATATGACTTAATTTTAGAAAATGTTTCACCTTGAAAGGTAAGGCTGATATTTACTGCCAAAAATAAATAATTAGTTTTCTGTGCTGAGTGAGTTCTTTGTTGTTTCTAAAAAAAAGTCCTATACCTATTGAGACATGCCAAGGCTATGCATTACCACCGAATGTACCAGTGATGAGACGATCAGTGAAATATGAACAGGGATAATAAGATTTATTACATTTTAAGTAGTTGGACGAGTGTTTAAAGACTGGTAAAAACAGGGTACATCAATTATTTCAACTGTGACCTAATATAATGATGATGAGTAATTTGACTTTGCCATTCATTTCATATGGCTTCATGTACTGTATGTGTGGATATGTTGAGAGCCACTAACAACACCATGAATTATGCATTTCTCCAGCAAGAGAACATATTATGGGATCTGAGAGGCAATATGAGCAAATCTCTCTTTTTATTCATGCCAGTCCTGTTTAATGAATCACTAGGAGATTGCTCTCACTGTTGCCATTAATCAGAGCTTCTCTGCTGCTGATTGAAGAGGGTAATATGAACAGGAATACCAATGAGTGGAGGAATGTGCACGGGCTGAAAAATGGTAGAATAACTCAGCCATACAGACAGCCAAGTGCTGTGTGCGGTCCAAACACAACCTTGTCCCATCCTTACGAGGAATTAAGTCCATTACAATTTGACCATGTTCTTCAATGATATAGATTATAGAGAGACTATATCAAGCTGCTGTGCATCCACAAGAGACTGAGACAATTTGGTTTTAGAATGCTATTGGACAACCATGTACCACAGTCATATTGGTACTTTGGAAGCTGCAGGATGCAATGTTAAGTCCCAAACACAAATTTGTTTCATTGATTGAGAAAAACTGGACCAGGCTTGCGATGGAGCATTTTGTTCATAAATTGAATCTATAACTTTGGCCATATGCAGTTAATGTCCCTACAATAAGGATTAGAAACCATTTGGGTTCATGGGATGTCATTTTTCGTAATTTGTGCCTTTTTGCATCCCTACTGGATTCACAGATGTCATGTGAAAGCCTTTACTAGAAACTATAATTGCCATTTGAAGAGTCTAAAGTTTAAAGGAATAGATCAATATTTTGGAAAATACCCTTATCTGCTTTGTTGCTGAGAGTTAGATGATAAGATTGGTACCTATACCACTCACATGTCAATCTGTTAAATATGAAGCTACAGCCAGTGCCATAAGTTTATTAGCGTAGCTTATCAAAAAGACTGGAAACCAAGAAATAGCCTGCCATGTAGACTCCTGTAAAACCACAGTTAGTCATTTTTACCCTATACTTATAAGGTTAAAGGCAGTTAGCTTAGCTTAGTTTAGTGCAAAGACTGGAAAAACATTTGATAGGAGGCTGTGTGCTGGACTATTAAAGAGATGATATTTTAGAGTTGCTGGTAGGCAGATTTTGTTATGATTGGACAGAGCCAGGCTAACTGTTTCCCCTTGTTTCCAGTCTTTATGCTATACTGAGCTAAAGTAGCTGGTTACTGGCAGTAGCTTAAATATGTGATTGGTGGTATTGATCTTCTCACTTAACTCTCTGCAAGAAAGTGAATGAGAAGCCAGTTTTTACCAATAATAATATTAACATTATGTCAAGAAAAGAGCAGGGCAACAAGAGTTGACCACAGCGGCGGCAACACGTGTGATATTACAGGAGGGCGGTTATGCTGCATTATATAGCATTTGGAATAATTTGATTTGATTGGCAAATTGATGGATCATGACGAATTGCCTAGAAAATAATGTGCATATATTTTTTTGCACAAACCTGATATAATTTCTCTAAAACCACACACACGCACACACACACACACGTACACGATTCCTCAAAGACTTCGCACACGCACGCACACACACACGCACACACACACACACACACACACACACACACACACACACACAGAGCATTCCATCATACCGTCACTCACATCTGCTGCTCTTTCTCATTACTGCACCCTCCCGATGTTCTCTCTCCTTTACCTCCCCTTCAGCCAACCCGCTTTTTTTCTCTCCTCCTCTACAGCCATCCCCATTATTCTCTGCTTTGTTCCTGCTCTACAGACTACCCTTCCATGCCAACTAAAATGAACCGAATTCCTGAGGACGTAGATAGGTGGGGTGGAGGCAGGTCGCATGACACGCTTTTACACCGGTCCGATGTCCTCGGAGCCTCAGACGCATGTTCGCAGTGTGAAAAAAGGCCACAGAGTGGTTTCAATACACTTCGCATGATTGAAACCAAGAAGTGATTTTTCACATGTGCCAGAATTAGACAGCAGGTATCCTTTTTTCACCCCTCCCTGAACCTGTGAAAATGGACTGATGGAAAAAAAAATACCATTGTTGCATTTCAGCAACAATATACAGCATATCCATGGGAGCTCTGTCTGTTTGGGCAGATGTAGTTTGCCACAGTCTCTGCAGTTTTGCAGCCCTCTCTTGCCACTTCCAGAAAGGGATACATGATAAAACCATGTCAGTCTGGTGATGCAAAGAGGATAATTAGGATTCACAAAACACAGTTTGTCCTCAAAAGCAAATCACTTCCCTGGTGCTCAGGGGCTACCAAGGCACAGATCATTTTATATATCAGCACCTAGCAACTGGCAGATGGAGTGAACTTAGTGCAGGCTGCCAAGGCTGATAGGACACTGCAGGACTGCAAAATGAGCTGTGATGATTCCCCTGCTGAGGCCAACAAGAGAGACATACCTCATTAAGATGCATGGCATCCTCGAATGCCCGGCCACACGTTACAACACCAAGTTGCCCCTTGCAAAAATATTCACAGTGCCATTAAAAACATACAGTTTGGAGATGATGGTTGCAGAACAAACACTTGCCAGCTTGGTGATTATAGACCTCATAAGGAAACATGAACTAAATCGCTTTATAACATCCAGTTTAGAACCAGATTGTTACACATTAATGAGCTGGTATACACAATATTATGACATGGAAAACAGCAAGACCATTGTCTTTGACATCTATTGCAGCCATTGATATCTGCGTGGACGTGCTGGCAAAACACAGAGTGAGTCATCAGTAATTCTGTCCATTTTCTCCTTAAAATACCACAACTCAACTCTCTGCATGGAGAGAGACTGGCCATTAAAACCGCACCTGTTGTGAGGACGTAAACACGTGTTTCTCATAACCATCTATCATACATACTATCATGACAGCAAAAAAACCTTTGTTTGCACAAGCAGGCAGAGGAATATTGTAATTACAAAACTTATTCCTGCCCTTAAGAAAGTCAGAGGTGAATATGGTCATTTATCTGGTTTTATTTGGTATGTAGGGGTCCCTGGTGGCCCTTGGCACAGCCTCCTGATGATGGAGCTGCAGCCAGGGAACAGTGTGCCGGCATCACATTTGTTCTGCACCTCAACTCCATGCATCACCGTCTGACCAATGACGGTATCTCTCATCGCCATCCTCAACCCATCACATCACTAACTCATCTTCTTTGTGCTCTTTTCAGTTTATTTCTTCCCGTTACTCTTTCAAAAATATCCTGCTGATTTCATTAGCCTGCTACCTATGCTACTGGTGTCACACAGGAGTGTGGAGAGAAACTTATTTTCACTCGTCCAACCACTGAAACAAAGTAGGGGGCCAGAAGATAAGAAACAGGAGCAAGAAGAATGAGTGAGACGCTGCAGGGACAGAGGAGGAGAGAGAGAGAGAGAGAAAGAAAAACGAAGACAGAGACAGAGAGGCAGAGACTCCTGAGACGGACCGACAGGGCTGTGGAGAGAGGAGCTTAATTTCCCAACACCATCTGTTACCAGTCCCTGGGTTGAAAGCTCCACTTATGTCAAACCTCCCACAACCACACACCAGTAGAGCGCCGCCGAGCTGCGAGACATCCCACTGCCTTTTCCTTGTCTGTCCCCTGCACCCTTTTTCTCCTTCACAACTATGCAACCCACCCACTCTCATCCTCCACAGTGGCACCGACACACACTTTAGCTGAGATAAATGAATCTGCCTTCTATTTTTTGGGTCATAGTGGGTTTAAGATTCTGTTAATTATTTGGGCGCCAACATGTTAGATGCCCCTGTGCTCTACAGGAAAATGGAGTTTCCTTTAATATATTCACCTTTACATCAGTTCACTGTCCTCTTAATCAATGAGGTCTTGATACAGTTAACTCCCGTTTGTGTTGGGAGTCCAAATTATCTTGATAAACTGTCAGTGTTTAATCTTAGCCGGCTGGCATCGATTGAAGAAAAGCCCACAGGGGATGCTGGGTATATATAGGCCCTTCTACTGGGAAAGAAGGGCCCACAACTCAAAATGTGTCAATGGAAGTGCCTCCAAGCTACTGTTTTCCCTTTTTTCCTGGTGGTGTATGCACTGAGGACTCTGGCGAAGAACTGTATGCCCTACATTTAAGACTTTGTAGATGTATGAAAATGTCAAATTGCAGGGATGAAGGCTATTATATATATATATGTAACATAGAACTTAATTGCAGTCCATAATAATAATGCTCTTGAGGAGTGCCTTACCTACAAGAAAGGAGTTAAGGATTTTTAGCTCTTCAGCGCGTGGCAGATCGTATTGTTCCTGCTGCATGCTATTATTCATTAATAAATATGATTACTCTACCTTCCATTAACATTTTTGCTTTCCTCTTCAGCTTCTTTATAGGAAATAAACATTTTTCCCAGTCTGAAACCAAGAAGAAACATTCCCTAAGGGCAGAACCAGTTGCAGCTCCTGCATCCCCAACATGGGGAAATGCCTAGATCCATAAAAGAATGGAAGACATTGGGAGAGAGGTGTGGGCTGGGGGGTGTTACCCTGAGGACAGACCATTCCCTGGCATTTTAATCACTTCATTTACACACTCTCCCAGGGTATTTCTATGCAAATTATCTGAAAAGGTCACACTGTAAAGAGGGATATCTGTTCTGTTCCAGATGGGGTTTATAAACAGAAAAGGGCTAAAGTCCACACACAGAGTGGCTTAACTGTGCATTAGTACAATTTCACAATCAGGGGCTTTGCCTCTACGATCCTGATGAATACTTTATCCAACAGGTAATACTTTTAGTAATTTAGAGTATCTAACTAGTTTTGCATTTCTTCAGTGAAGGGAGTCCTCATGTGGCCATTTGGGTTACTACAGCTAAATCTTCAAACAAATGTAAACTATTACTGCAACACTTATATACACATTTTACTGGTGCCAAAAAGCTACCAATAAGTAAAATGTTTTCATTATGAAAGTAGAAAATAAGAGAAAAATGTACCTGAAAGGAGTCATGTTTTGAGGAAAACTTAAAAATTGACTTAACACAATTACAAGCTCTTTTTAATCCCAGCTAGTAATTAAATTTGACATTACCAGCCCAGTTAAAAACACATTTACAACTAACTGTATATTATTAATAATATACAGTCTATGGTTTTAAAGCAAGATCAGTTATCTGGATGCTTTGAAGTAATGTCATTGCAAAACCACTGGATGTCACTATCAACAAAGTTGCCAACTGTCATAAACACAAACTAGGAATTCTGACTTTTACAGACACCCTAACACCTAGCAACTTTTTCTAGAGCCATGAGTCTAAAGATATGAGCTGAATTTAAAATTCATGCATCAGAAAATAAATATTGTTAAAATGAATATACCCAAGGAGCAAAGATTGAGTTTTTTTTTTTTTTTTCAAAATTTATTTGATGACAATGTACAAGCACATCTTGAGCGCGGAGACCCTCCCTGACCGTCTGGGCTCACTGTGGGGAGAGAACAGCAAAATTAATACAAGGCAATTTAATTCCTACAACAAAAAATAAAATTCCTTAACAATGCGAGTTATTTAAAGTTTAAGTGTGCAAATTGAACCAAACGTTATTAGTATTTTAGGAGAGACAAAAACGTTTCAACCCCAACATCATAGTTTGCAGCTTTATGAAAACATTGCAACAACCTGAGAAAGACATTTTCAGGAAACATTTCAGTGAGAAATTCACACATTGGCAGGCTTTTAGTTTAACTGCCCCACACTCAACACACACAAAAAAAACTAAGATCCACATGCTACACTCAAGTTGTGCTTCTACTAGAGATCTGAAGCATTATCAAAGTACTTGTGCCTGCTTAAATGTAAGGCAGAGTGGGCAAAGCCTAATGGATCTGTCCATTATAGCAGACACAGTGGTACAAAAGACTGGGGTAGAGGGAAAACCTATTAGCAGGGAGTTCAAAAAACATGGGAGGGAGGACGGGGGGAAACACTGAAGGAAAAACTGCAGGGGGAAAGTAAGGTGCGACATGCATGGCACAGCTCAGGTCTATCAACTTTTGATGTGCAACACCATGGCACACCATGCTTGTTCTAGTTCTATACCTGCACACTGACACTTCATTTCTGCAAAAGAAATCCATGGGAAGCAAAATCAAGAACAAAAGATGGAACAAAATAATGTTAACATGTTGATAATTGAAACATGAAAAAAAAAAAAAAAAAGATTTCTGAATGGATTTGTATTGGCTGTACTCCACAGGTCAGAATTAAGCCAATGCAAACTATGGTAGACAAGGCTGGACAGTGTCAATATTTGACAAGCCAGTTGTGCTGTAGCTATTACAGATATTACAGTATGTTATTGAACACAGTCCAGCTGGGTTTTGTAATTCAGAGTTCTATTCTAGGGGACTTTAGGCCAATGCTGGTGCCAGAGGGTACAGAACTACGCAGGGTTTCATTGTAACAATAACTACTACACAAGTTTTCACAGATTAGCACTGGAATGTTTTAAGTTAGTTCCTTTATTGGCTGTAGGATCTCCTCACAGTGCCATTAGGTTTTCACAACAGGGTCTACAACACTAATTAGTTTTTGGGTCAAGCTCGTCATTATTAGTGTTAAGAGAAGGAATCGCCAGGTAAGTATTCATGGATCAATCCTTACATATTGCACCCTGTACATCCAGGGGGGAAAAGCCTTAAGGATTTGGCTCTCAGATGGGTAAGTGAGGGTGTAAAAGGTAGAAGTCAGCTACGTATCTATCACTCCTGGATTATCTGCACACTGCAGTTAGTCTACATATGCACAACATTTACCTTCTACAGTTCCAGAAGAACATATGATATGATTGGAAAAATGACAAAAGGAAATTAAAACAGAAATAGTCATGGGGTAAAAAAAGATTAGCAGGGTAGGAACAGGTGTCAAGAAAGAATCAAGTGCACTGAATTAAATGATGCCTTCTATGCATTTCTGTTCTTTACTTAGATAGGGAAAGAATTATATTTCCCTATGGCATACTATTGGATACTATCACAGGAACACTTATTTTAAATTTTTTGAACAGAGCCAAGCGACATGCGTTCAGTTAACGGTCACAATACCTTTTTGCCAGCAGCACCCACACTGGCCTTCTTGATGCCTCGTACTTTCTTCATTCTGTTCTTGCGTTCCTTGCGCTGTTTCCTGGAGGTCTTCTTTTTCTCATAGAGACCATGCTGAGGAACACAAACAAGGCATTTCATTTTTATTACATATTACATATACTCAACACTCGCAATCATAACCTACTGAACCCATAAGTCATATCGGTGGCCTTTCCGGCATTTATAGCAACAATATAAGGTTGGTCGATATTAAACATCAAATTAAATAACACAATTAGGGATGTAATGAGAAAAAATCTATTTAAATGTGTAAAGATTACAACTGGGTGAGGAGAGAGATGGAGATAGATAGATAGATAGATAGATGTGTGACTGTATTTCATTGCAAAGGATTCCAACACCGGGACGTACAGTCTATAGTTAAAGACCGAGCAGAGTAGCTTTGAAGCTTAGTTTATAGTAGATGCGGTATTCCCGACGCAAGGTGCGCAAGCCATAAAATGCCATCACCATGGCTGTCGTTTCCAGCATGAAGGCTACGCAAGCTGTCGCGGCGCGTGGGCGTGCACCTCTGAATTTGTTTAACTGCGTGCCGAACGCGTGCGCTGTGATTTCAGGTCAACATGGTCGGCTGGGAAAAGCAGGTTCGCCTCTTAAACATCTGTGATTCTTCATGTACAGACCACAGGGAGTCCAACTGTTTTTAGATATGTGGTCAGAGAGACACCACACTGAGAAAAGAAAACATTTTGGGTGAAAATGTGGAAAAACATGATTGTTTTGTCAAAGCTTAAAAAAAAAGAAAAAAAAAAGAAAACAGCTTCACGGAAAGAGTGTTCTTAACAGTGTTACAGGCAGACAGTAATTTCGATTTGGAGAAAACCAACCATTACATTCTGTTTACTTCTGTTGCCAGGCAGCCTGCTTTGCTTAACTTCTGCTCTCTTCTTCTAGAGTTTCCTCTATGTTGATATTACCGTGGCGGCCCTTCGTGGTAAAATTTCTGCCGCCACGGTATCAGAAATACGGCAGACGCACAACAGGTAGGGCTGGGCGATATGGAGAAAATCAAATATCACGACAATCTTAACCAAATACCTCGATATCGATACCGCAACGATATTGTAGTGTTGACTATTTGTGCTTTCACAAAATATTTACACAATGAGATTTTTGATAAATAATCATCAGTAGGCCTGTCGCGATAGTCAATAAATCGATTTATCGCATGATAAAAAAAATGAGTTCGATAATTTTTCCCGCCGCGATAATTTCTATTTGCATGCTTGTTTATTTTCCTCGTCTCTCTCTACCAAAGAGACTGGAGGACCACTCTCGGTTCCTTAGCGTAACGAGGAGTGAAACCTCTTGTCAGTAGCATGGTCTTTGTGTGGGCGGTAGGCTACTCCAGGCGGAGAAAGCGAGAGAGTTGGAGCAGGGTTTCCTGCAGCACTTTGCCGTTAAGGTGCCTTCAAAAAAAAAAAAAAAAAAAAAAAAAAAGAAAATATATGAGCAATATCCACCGTGTTACTCGGTGTCCCGTTTTCTCCCTTTCATTCCAAACCACACAGCTGACAACCTGCAGGTGGAGACTGGAGACGGGCTCGGACATACACGCCGCTGTGGACTCGTCAGTCTCGCAAGCGGTTTCAGGAAAGTGGCTGCATGTGTCCGAAAATGCACAGAACATTAACGGTACAAGCCTACAGCTGTCCGCGGACACGGAGTGTGGAAAGTATGTCAGAGTTGGCGCCTGTGTGTGTGTGTGTCTGTCGGCCCGCCCCCACGAAGCTCCGACCTGCAGAGGAGCAGAAGCCGCACCTTCGCAAAAATGAAGACTGAAAAACAGAACTATTTTGGTACATTTACTTGCCACGTGGCAGATAGCCATACATATAGATTTTATTTATTAATTATATATTATTTAAATGTAATATTTAGTGTTAAATAATTGTAAAATGTAGTACAGAGTCTCTAGTCTGAGAACTTACATGTCACAAACGGCAATTCCACAACTGTACATCAGCGTGAAAGACGACATACCAAAAGGAGATCAAAGACATTTTGTGGATATTTAAAATGTCTTCCAGTTCCAGTGTTAAATATTCTTTAAAAATAAGTGTATTGATCTTTGAAAAGGTGTACCTGTAGTATTATTATTACGACATTATCATATTAGATGCAAATGGTCTCTTGATGACAATATTGTTTATCGCAATAATTTCTGGGACAATTTATCGTCCAGCAAAATTTGTTATCGTAACAGGCCTAATCATCAGTAATGTGGATATAATGACTAAGTGGGTAAAGGCAAATAATAGAACAGTTACAACAGTCTGGTAAGTTCAGAAAATGACATAACT
Organism: Perca flavescens; assembly: GCF_004354835.1. Classification (NCBI taxonomy): domain Eukaryota; kingdom Metazoa; phylum Chordata; class Actinopteri; order Perciformes; family Percidae; genus Perca; species Perca flavescens. Next base: position 19,126,270 of record NC_041347.1, on the reverse strand, counting down.
TTACTGTAATGCAACCAGGAAAAGATAACACTTTATGCCATATGACATCCAAAATCTAAGACGATATCTAGTCTCATATCACGATATCAATATAATATTGATAAATTGCCCAGCTCTAGTTTCTGCTATGTACACCACGCACCTTTAGCTGTTTAAGTCGTAATTACACAACTCTGCAACTCCTATACTGAACTCAAGCGAACTGTCATCCTCTCTCTCTCCTCAGGGACATGAAGTCCACATTCACGCGGGTCCCGTGAAATATGACAGCTACAGTTTATTGGAAAATAGCATTGAGGACACTGAATTTGATGAATTTACTGTTTGTCAGACCCCAGATGACCGCCACATTGAAAAAATAAAAAGCAGACCTGGGTCTGATTCAGGACTTTTGCCTGCAGTCAGAACGTAGCCTTTGACTTCCCGCTGCAGGCGATGCTGTATTCCTCCGACACGCTGTATTAATGTTACGGTTTTAAAACAGTTTTCCAGGTTAGTGGGGGTGCATACCGCTCAAAACCAACATGAAAAACGTAGCTAGTAATGTTCACTCAGCGTTTTGTTGTTAAACTGTAAAATGAGCGGTGACGTTAAATCACCGGTTTCAGCTAACGGCACCCTACGGTACTGTCTATTTGCTGGATGGTTTCAAGGTAACGGTCAGTAGCTAACAAAATGCAGATAAGCCCGTTCTTGAAGTTCAACGCCCACTAACCTGGAAAACTGTTTTAAAACAGTAATGTTAATACAGCGTGTTGGAGGAATACAGCGTTCTCCTGCAGCGGGGAGTCAAAGGCAGAGGGACCGTCACCGCAGCATTCGCTAACGTTAGCTTAAAGTCTCATCTGGGGTCTGATAAACAGTAAATCATCAAATTCAGTGTCCACAATGCAGGCCGCCGCGGTAGTATCAATATAGAGGAAACAACGGTTTCAGTTGCACTTTTAATAAGGACTCATCTGCCGTTTTGCAAAGTTTATATAAACAAAAAAAAAAAATCCTGAGAAAATCTTATTGTGAACTTAAAATCGTAACTCAAAGCAGCTAAAAAGTTGTAGCGTGATGTGTTCCAAGTTCATTTGCCTCACTTGACATTGCACAACATGCGATGTTACCAATGCGCAGGCGCACAACAGCAGCGTTTGTGCCGAAACAATATTGTGCAGCCCTGATGACAAGCACTACATTATTTGCTTTAAAACTGTATTAAAACATGGACTACATTGGGCCTTGGCTCATTACATTTTGATGTTAATAAAAACTTAACTCAAATTGTGCATATGCCTAAATTACAACAAAAGATTATACCTAAACTGACTGAAAAAAAAAGAAGAAAAAAAAGGGCTGTTCCAACATTAGCCTCCAACAGTGTCTGATGGATACTATGGATAATCTACTTCCATTTCATGGTATAACTTTACATACCTTTCAATTGCACCCATCATCCAACCTGTTTAACTGTTAAGTGCTGCTCTGCAAAATACTTCACATGATGCACATGCAAAATGGGGTATATTCAGTAACAACTCTGGGGGAAGTTAAGAGCTTCTGTAATATAAGCAAAGGCCGTCCAGTAAAGAATCGTTTCCAAAGAACTGCATTTGAGGTCCGGAAAAGACATTTCGCTGCTGCAAAATTTGTTAGACGGGCAAAAAGGGATGCGTTCTGCGAACAAACACTATCGTCTCTGAAAAAAACTAAAGCATTCATGTCCACAATGGTTTAAAACTCACTCTGGCTAGTCTGTGTTTGGGCTCATTCTTCTTGGCGTAGTCTAGGGAGTCGTACACCATGGCAAAGCCTGTTGTCTTGCCGCCACCGAACTGAGTCCTGAAGCCAAATACGAACACAACATCAGGTGTGGTCTTGTACATCTTGGCTAGTTTCTCCCTGATTTCAGTCTTGGGGACTGTGGCCTTCCCAGGATGCAGGACATCGACAACCTACGGAAGACAGGCAGGGAATACATGAACGTATGACTCTAAAACTCAGCTCATGATGGCATCAACACAATGGACATTGTAGAGGGGTTTAAACACTTACCATTTGCTTCCTCTGAAGCAACCGGTTCGTCATGAACTTGCGGGTCCTGACTGTTACTGTGTCGTTCTGAAGGTGGAAGAAAGTAGAAGATAATGCTTATTACCGCACAATATTTCAACGACTACTTGATTTCCAGCTTCTCTCACCAGGTACCTACATGCTGTCACATTATCTTTAGCTTCATCTTACTGGCAAAGACAGCTTGCTTTCCAGCAAACTTAAATGCTTCCATGGACTCAATGCAGCCTGGTTTTATGTGCCACTTGATAACGCTGAGTAGTACTACAGTAGTTTAACATTCCTGTTCACGGAGCATGAGGGCCTTGCCATGGCTATCAGTATTGTGTATGCTAACGTTAGCCGCTGGGAGCTAGGACTTCACGTTTCGTAATTGATTACTAATTTACGTCTAAATACTCCAGTGTGTCTTCCAGCAACTGTATAGGTTGAATAGATTATGTAGTGAATAAAAAGTAGTGGAAACTACACAAGCCATACCAAAGAAGGTAAATGCAGTGTGTACAACGTCCGGAAAGACGTCAGTTAGGATAGCATTTAGATGGTGGCTGAATTTACTCTGAAGATAGTATCAGATCACATCAATATTAACATTTTATTATAGTGCACACTTAAATGATCACTTTATGGACATGAAATGTGTGCCGGTGGACGGATGGCTTCGATGAACGACAGATTTTACTTGATATTTTACTGCAAGACTCACCATCTTGACGCCGGCCTCGCTCAGGGACGTAGAAAAGGAGGAAGGACCAGCAGGCGACCGGATTAATGCCTGCAGAAAATTGAGTGGGCACATACTTGTGTTGCCTGATGTAAAAACTTAAACAAAATGTAGGAACTCGGCGAAATTGTTTGATTTTTCTTTCAGTAAACGTAATATAGAACTAGGTAGTACATGATAACGTATTTAAAATGTGTTTCAAAGAAATAGGATATTAGCGTATTTAGGCAAAGAGAGAGGCTTTTTTTTCGCCACCAAAACATTATATTTTTTATTCAGTGTTCATGCTGACAGACCAGTGAAAAGCACAAACTTTGAATTGAAAACACAGGCTGGGCCGTTTGGATGTGTAAATTGTAAAACTGTAAAATTACTTTGGGTAAACTGACATTAAGGAAAACACCACCTGCGGTTCTTCTTTAGTCCACTAGACGTCAATCATTCAACGTCTGAATATTAGCTAGCTAGTGCCATTTAGCTAGTTCAGAAGATGAGCCTGAGCCCGCAAGACGTCAATAGCCACAGCAGGATATTAATTATTAAGGTAACTAATGACAGCAAGAAGCACATTGTAGTTATTTAAATGTACAAATAATTTAGTTTTGGACATACACGTCTGTTACATGCATACATACCTGTTGTAGGGACCCTACTGCCTCCCATCTCTACCCTCTGTACACTTGAAATGTACCCTGTCACCTTTATTATGAAATACATTGCGCACAGCAGACTATACATGGCAGCTTCTTAATTTGACCGAACACCCAGAAACCAACCAATAGTGCTATCCTCGATTGACACTGGCCCTAGGTTTCCCACTTCAGTTAGTTTGTGTTAATTTGAATATACTCCATGTAAACACAATACATGTTAAAATGTAGTTAAGTAAATAATGACTCAAAACTAAATATTGACACAGGCCCCCTCCAAAAGAGTTGATTTTGTACTTAGTGATGTAAATTCCCTTAAATTGTGCCATTAATAAAATGGCAGAAAAAAGAGCTTGTTTAGCACAATATGAAGTGCGTTATATTAATGGGTGACTGCAGGTTCATGTATACCCACCTAAACGCCTAACATAATTTCCATGCATTGCCTTTCTTTATAGAAAGCATTTACTAGTTAGTAGTTCACATAAATTAGTCTGGTTAGTTGTCTAAAAACAGAGTCCCATGAATAGGAAATAACACAAAATTATTTTATTTTTAGTTTGTTAATGAGTACTTGTGATGTGACATTTAAGATGTGTGGAAAAAGGGCTCTGTTCTCTTGACCAGCATGAATTATTGTTACTAACACAACATACTGAGAAAAATTGCGGTAAAAACATTCAAAAGAGATGCCTGTTCCTTAGTGAATCGCAGTAAGAATAATGGCCCTTACTAAGTCATGTTAAATTTGTCACATTAAAAATAGCTAAAACCACACAAAACAGAGACAATTAAAACACAGTATTTTCGTTGTTACAGAACTTTATTGATCTTGCAGCAACAGTGTCCACTGGCATTGTAGTTTCATTTAAAATAAAAAGGTACTTAAAAATCAGAACAGAAAGTTACAGTAAGTTTGTTTCAAATCTCTTTCAACACACAATGTTAAGCCCTCATTGTCAAACCAAACTGTTTGAAATAAATATGCAATGTGAATTATGATGCAGTATTAGAAAGTTATCGCCAAAAATGTGCAATGGAAATTGGGTTTAAGCAACCCCTCCATGTATTTGTCACCAAACATGGCCAGAATTAATGACAAAGTCAAAAAGAACAAAAATCTTTGATAGACATCATTTCAGCCATTCAGTGGTTCGAGTCATACAGAGAAACAAACTTGTGGTGTGAATGAATTTTGAATGAAAAATGGAAACTTCATGGTGATTAAATTAAGAGCTGCTACTTGGACAGAGTACAATTAGCAGACAGGACTATGAGCAGGGTGTAAAAAAACAAACTAATTATAGGGACTAAATGAGCATGTGGCATTCTTTTAACCACGTCACCATCTGAACTTCAGAATCCCAAAATGAAATGTGCGACATCACACTTTCAAACTTTACAGCTGCTTCAAGAAAAATAATATAAAAAAAAAACATAAAAAGTATTTGTTTTGCTCAATTGCCAAGTACAACATTTCCTGTTCAATGTTACAGTGAAAAAATAAACATCTGTTGGAAAGTACAAATTGATGACTAGGAACCTAGTTGTAGTTACTGCATTTGATTTAAAGTAAGGCATGGACAGACATGAAGCATGAAAAGAATAAAAGTAATGGATTAAGGACACTGGGGACAGATTTGTAGATTAAGGGACAGCATCTATCAAGCCTGAAGCAAACAACTGTTCTTCTGGGTTCTTGACACTTGTAACAAATCCAAAGGCTTGATAGTGCTGATACCCAATCAAATACCCTCAATACTAAGGAATTGTATTAAAAAATAAAATGCATATAAAACATCATCTTGTATTTCACCCCAAAATGACCATTGGGATATTAACTATTTCCATATTAACCTGTTTATCTAGTCCAGTTATTTAAAAACAAGCATTAACCTCCTTTCTTAGATTAATCAAATTATGGACCCAAAGCTCTTGCCAAACAAAACAAACCAGTTAGGTCAAAGTGATATTAAAGGTGCTGTAGGTAGGATTGTGACAATCCAGGACTTAGCCAAAAAAGTTGAACATCGACAACTTCTCAGTCCCTTCCCCCTTTCCGCTAAAGCCCAAAATGGGCTTCTAAGCCCCTCCCCCCACAAGGGAGAATGAATGTGTGTGCATGAGCAGTGATTGACACGCAGTTAGACACCCCCCACCCCCTGGCCCTGATTGGTGATCTGAACAGGGAGCTGTGGATTTTTGCAAATCGCACTACAGGCTGTAGGTGGTGCCAGAGGAGCCAGATTTTTTTTTAATGACCTGCTTCATGTAGTTCTACTGGAACATAGGGACAGTTTCAGCAAATATGACAGAAAGTTAGATTTATAAGTCTTACCTACTGCACCTTTTAACTCTGGAGAAAAAGCGTATTATTTTTTCTCAGCAGGAAATGTGTAAATAACATGTATAGCAAGGTCATGATAGTGATGAATAGGGTGGCTTGATATTGTTATTCTGTTCTGAAATTTAATTCTAAATGAAAAGCTTGTTTTCAATTGTCAGATTCATAATTAGATTTACGTGATAGTGGGAAATACAATAATTTAATGTTTACAAAACAATTAAATCACGGCCTAAAAATCTTTAAAAAAGATGGAAATGGAAACTTAAGTCTTGGAATGCCATGAAATCTTCACCTAACTGCAAAATAAAAAACAACAACACAGCGTCCCTTTGCGTACCATCACAGAAAACTAAATTGTCCAAACCAATAATAGATTGTGGAGCTTTTCAAGTAGTTCCTAAAAGAAATAAAACCAAATAGCATGCTTACAAGGGTCTTCAAAACCAAAGACTGTGATGAATATCAAAGCTTTTGACTGATTCTAAGGCCAGTACCAAAGAATGACCACTTCCTCCCCCAATTAACGTGGAATATTGTCAGTTTCACAGTGTGCTCTGTTAAAGATCCAGACTCACAGAACACTGGAGGATGAGCACTGCAGTCTACTAATTGGACAATGTGAGCACATAATATTCAGACCCGCTCCCTCTTTGTTTGTACAGCAACTGGTAACCATGGAATATCTATACAAATAAACAGTTTCCAGAGTTGGCCACACTGTACCTGTATGTATGATACACTGAATCCCCATGGTTTACACACATTACATCCAGCAGCAAGACAGAGAGCTAAAGAAGATGGCTGCCATGAGGGCTCACAACATTGGTTTCTACAAGCCAAGCCACTGGCATGTGTGATGCCAGGTCATTTGCTTTTGCTGGTATGGTTCCATTCTGTTAGATGTCCATTTCAAACTGAGCATCATCTGGAAAACAAAAACACAGGCAACAATGTGGTGAGACACTTTTGGAATATGCTGGGTTGTTTTATCATTATGGTGTTTATTTGGTGGAATAATTACAGGACAACAGCAGAGAGGGTTTGTGTCCCATATTTGAGACGAGATGGATGGTGACTATACCAACAAAACACTTCATTACATAAGTTGGTTTCTCAATCCATATAGTAACTCATACCGGTTATGGGCTTGCCATCATGTTTGTTGATGTGGTTGTTGGCTTCATTCTTCTTGTTCTCTCTCAGGACATTTTGGCTGGTCACTCCAGGGATGACGGGCAGGTGAGCTGGGGCAGTCTGGGCAATAGGAGAATTACGCCTGTCAAGTAGGAACTTGCGGTCATAGATGATCCGGGTTCCTGCAACAGGACACATATCAAGTTTCAGTTACACGTGCTTTATCTGAGGAAGTATATAATGCGGGTGCTATTAAAGGTGCTGTGAGTCAGAAGGCTGGCCTTCATTCAGAGGGCCCAGATTAGAGCCACCTTGTCTAAAAGCATCTACCTTTAGACTTTAGTAAAACATTTTTGCCCCTGCCACCTCAGTCTGTTCTGAGGCATATGATTAAATGTGTTCAGCTGCATGTTTCATTTTGCATGTCATTATCAGTAGGTTCTGCTGCAAAAGTTAAACAATGCTCAAACTGTCAGAGTTTATTCACACAAGACAAGGTTCTCCCGCTATATTATTGTGAGAGCAAGACAAACTTCTTCATGGTTTGATTTGACTGACAAGTTTGCTTCACGAGAGTCAAAAATCGGTCTATCTTGCACTGTATGTGGTTTGCTTTTTGAATAAATCTGATTAACCTTGATCTTGAATTACTTTATGGCCTCACTTCACAGCACACTGGTTTATCTATCGTTTCCACACTCAGATTCACTGACTTTTTTTTTTTACAGCAGTTGATTTAAATTGGCATGGCAGAAAAGCACAGGTGGAACTAATAATCATAATGATGGCTCAGTTCCAGCATTTATTAGGCTCGTTTGAGATGAACTGTGCCTCGCCTGTAAAGTAGACGAGAGCAGGCGGCAGCTCTCAAGTTGGACAGTTTTCCAGCCTTTTCCAGCAGCCTTCAGGCTGAACAGGAAGTGACAGAAACACTGGTGGTCCGATTCCGATTTAATAAAATGTTATCAGACCCATTTTGACCCTATTGCAATGCAATGCAGCAATTACCTTTATCAGTAACACCTGTATTTGACAGGTCAAAATGTCTACTGTGACCAAAGGCTGTTTAACTCTAGTTTCACTTCATATTTTTTTTTTTCCTCTGGTTATGTATGCCACCATGCAATGGCTCTACGCTCCCAGTTTGAAAACCACTGCTTTAAACAATACTTAACTATACAATAGTCTCAAACAAAATGTGTATTTGAACTAGATCTGAAATGATTAGTGGATTAATTAATTAGTTGATTTACAGAAAATGCATAAGCAAACATTTCGATAGAAATTAACAGTTTTTTGGCTCCAGCTTCTCTAATGTGAAGATTTGCTACTTTTCTTGGTTTATATCACTGTAAACTGAATATATTTTGGGGTTTGGACTGTTGTTTGGACAAAACAAATCGACTGTGATGGACATTTCAATATGTTTTGACATTTAATAGGCAAAACAATTAATCAATAATGAAGATAACATAAAAACCCTTGACAGAAAGAATAACATTCCTATGCAGTGTCTGTACAAATATAAAGCATGTCAGCAACACAGTGTTGAGATAGCACATCACAGTCATGCAGTGATATGGGTACAGTATCCTAGATGTATTGTACTTCCTTGTCTGAAAGGGCTACACTGAACTGAAGCATACACTGATATTAAGCATACATTGCAATCTGGCTATACATAGCTCATGTACATTATTTGCTTATAGCTGTTTGTAATCACATATAACATTTCCACCTTCTTTAAATATAACCGCAATAGGTACAGTAACAATGCATTCATAAGAACTCTGCGCTGCAAACCAGCCAATCGGACAGCCGCGAGAGAGCACAGGGGCGGGGCTAAGCCTTGTTTTTGTTTTGATCAGGATGACAAGGCAGCCAGAAGCCTAGGCCACGGTGACATGAACGGTTACAGGTTTGGTGAGAGTACAAACACGACAAAATGATAATTAACCTCCATTTTTTTATGATAAATATTAGTAGACGGGGTAACCCCTTACCTCCAGGAGTGGTAGAAAATAAAGTGCCTCCAGGGGTGGTACAATAGTCATGAGGTAGCTGCGTTGTGTCGTTGATCAACACCGTCCTGGTCGGGATGGCCCTGCTCTCGCTAAACTGACGACTGGTCGACATTTTCTGCGCCGATTCGGTGACAAATTCAGCAGCTACAGCAAATTAGTTTTTTTTTTTTTCCCGACGGACGGTGGAAACCTGGGCAGTTCCCCACTCTCTTATATCTTCCCAAAAGCTTTCTTGTCTCCCCTTTCGTCCTCCCAGCCGTCAGCACCGTCCCCTCCCTCAGCAAAAGCAGGAAGCACGACAAGCTGCGGGCGGATATGAAGTCAGCGGTGTGGAGCTGGCGCATCAGCTGTGGTGCCAGCCTACTTTTTATAATTAGAGAAACATCTCTCTCTCTCTCTCTCTCTCTCTCTCTCTCTCTCTCTCTCTCTCTCTCTCTCTCTCTCTCTCTCTCTCTCTCTCTCCCTCCCTTTTGTGTATGTTTTCGTAGAAATTCTGCAGCCTGGTAGAAAATAGACTGAATTTACACAAGAATAATTCAAATACAAGATTTTCTTAATTGCAATTTAAAGAGTTAAATCAAGTTTAAACTTCAATTCGACCAGATTAGATCAAGATTGTTTTAGACATGTATCTCTGAACCTTTCCATGTTAATTGTGTAAAGGCTTGGAATACCAGGATCGGTCTGCTTTTTGATTTTCGTCCATTAATGAATTCTTGACATAAATATAATATATGTTGTAATTATTCAACCGCAACAGATCACTGCTTGACGTTCCCTCTATGATATTGCAAAAATTAAAGTATGGGAGTACTTTTCAATTATTTGTGGTTCCATTTTATTCAAAGATAGGACCAAGTGATGTGGGCTATGAGGGGAAAAATATGATGGCCAGGGAGAGGCACTGACTGATCATTTCACTCTTCTAGAAATTTCAAAAATATATTCAGCACATTTTATCAGCTGCAACAGAGCCTTTTAATGCCTAAACACTATTTAGTTATTTTGGTAACCAAATACCAGATGGAATCGTGTGTTATATTACAACAGTGATGTTGCTGTTCATCCATAAACTTTGACTTCAATTCTGTTTTTATACACAATTCAAATTCCCACTCATACTTTTGCACATTTTTGGCATTTTCACCTGCTAAGTTCGATATTTCCGATAGCCTCTGAAGGTCTCATAGGCAAAATGCGCATGCGCCGTGCCCTGTCTGTCTACTACCCTGCAGACGAACTTTCCTTTCGCCGCCATCCTCCGTCCCTGAGCCAGAGAACAACACAAGCCTGCAATTAAACATGATCTTCACAGTGGAAGAGAGGGGAAACCCGAACTCCCTAAGCTACCGCTTGTTCTTCAGTAAGTAGAAACTAAGTAGAAATGATAGAGTTTTGCCAATGTGCTACTCTGAGGTATTTTTTTTTTTACAAAACCCACAGGCTAGCTCTAACCTCCCACGTGTCACTCATTCATTTGTTGTTGCTGGTTTGTTTTATCCTATCAGTAATTGTTAAGTTTGAGCCATGTCAAGTTGCCTCAACCAGTTGTGCCTTTCGTCTGTCCGCTTTCTGATGTAACTTACCAGTAGGTCTTATTGTTGACCTTACACCATCATTCTTCTTGCCTGAATTTTCTAGAAGGAAATTGTTATTTCGGGAAATCTCGCAAGGTGCTTAAACACGTCATCTAGCATAAAATCATAAAAGCTTGAAGTGGACAACGCCTCTCTGACGATAATGCGTTAATAAACCCGTAGATATGATAACAAGACTGAGTTGTTAACCTGTTGGACTAAACCCTTGCCGTAGTTGCACAGACAGATTATTGATTATCCTCGTTAACCATTTTTATAAAATCTCCCTCATAGTTTGTTTAGTTGCATTAGTTGTAATGGTCATTAAAATAATGGCATGTGTGTAAAATAAACCTGTGTAGTCAGCCCAACGTTGGTTAAGCATAGTAACTGTAAGCAGTAGCCTCTATGCCTACTGTGGTGGACGTTTTCCTTGAAGCAGCAGGGTTAGTGATATTCATGATAAAATCAAAACGAATAATTAGTTTAATTTGAGAATTAAACCAAAGTTTGGTCTTTGAGTATTTATTTACATTTGCAAATGGAGAAACACAGTTTCAAAGGTACAACTGAAAATGTATTTCTAACCTAAAATCTAAACATCCAAACATCATATATGAAGAAACTCTGTTAAGCCACCCCTCTAAATGTATCTTCTAGCATTGATATAGTTGATCACCTTCCCCTCTGCTCCTGTTCTTTTCATTAGCCTAAACAACAGTTTTATCTCAGGAGACAGAAACCTACGTAGTTCTAACTGTTGTAAACCGTCATCGGCCTTCTCCACTTCTATCTAAGCAAAAAGACAACAATGTGAGGAGCTTCAGGCTAGTAAAACTAAATAACTCTAGTAGGCTATAGTTGACGGATGTAACTGTTCCCCTCTCTGGTGCTTTAAAAGTCTACAGGAAGGAGCAGGATTTTGTGGAGGTTTAAAACAATCTTTAAACAAATGGTTAATATAATTAAACAAATGGTTAAAATAAAATTTGCCACCACAAATTTTTTACCTTCAGATAATGTTCAGGTAATGTTCCCTGAAGGTTACCTTTACTGGGCAGGCAGCTAAACTGGCACTGTCTGTTTTATTAAGGTGCACAGTCCTAGATTTTTCATTGAACAATTTGGGCAGAGGGCATGCTCTATAGACAAATCAGTTTTTTCATCAATCGACTCATTGGCACACCTTGATCCAGAAGTGAAACGAAGCAGTTATGGAAACCTGTATTTTCTTGGCAAATCCACAATCCACAATGACAACATGATTTCCCTGGTGTAGATATGGGACAGATGGGAGCAGCTTGTTTCTGTCTGCCATGCTCATACTGTGTTTAATCTTCTACAGAAAATGCTGAAGGAAAGTACATCTCACCATTCCATGACATACCAATATATGCTGATGAGAGTCAGGTAAAGTAGCATCTGTCACCTTTACCCGTGTGTGTGTGTGTGTTAAGGTAACTTTATTGTCCCCGAGGGGCAATTATTTGTACAGCCAGCAGACAGACATAAAAACAAGACAAACAACAATACAGCGAAACATGAAATACCCACAGTATCTAAATCACAATAGTAAATAAAAATACATACATTTAAAACAGTTCTGGCAAATTATTTAAAATGGAAATAGAAGTCGGGATAAAAGAGTTTCTGAGTCTATTTGACCTGCATCTGGGCATGGAGTACCTACGGCCTGAGGGAAGTAACTTAAACTGGCAGGACAAGGGGTGGCTAGGGTCAGCTGCAATGGATTGGGCCTTCTTTGCCACTCTGTTGGAGTAGATGTGGGAGAGAGTGGGGAGGGTGATGCCCGCAATCTTGCCACATGTCCTAACGATACTCTCTAATAGGGGTGGGCGATATGGACAAAAAATAATATCTCGATATTTTTTCCAATTTTGACGATAACGATAATTAGACGATATCCTTTAAAAATGTGTTTTTAAAAGTCTAAGTTACTTAATCACTGATGATAATAATGGGCACAATGTTGAATGAAAACAGTTTGTTGACATTAGTGAATGTGTAGCGTTCCAATACGTGTTTTGAAGTTGTTTTTTTTTAAGTAATTTAAATACTCTAATGTAAATTTGCACATCGTTAACACAACAATGACGATATTATCGTAAACGATATATATCGCCCACCCCTACTCTCTAGTCGTTTTTTGTTTTTCATGGACAGAGAACCAAACCAGCAAATAAAACAGACTCAATGAAACAGGAATAAAACATTCTCATAAACGTGGGGTCAATGTTGAAATTCCTCAGTTTTTGATAAAAGTACATACGCTTTGGCACAGACAGCATCAGTGTGTGGTTCAAAACATAGCTTGCTATCAATTATTGTGCCAAAGTACTTACAGTGGGGGAAATAAGTATTTGACCCCTTGCTGATTTTGCAGGTTTGCCCACTTACAAAGAATGCAAAAATCTACAATTTTAATCATATGTACATTCTAACAGTGAAAGACAGAATCCCAAAGAAAATTCCAGAAAATCACATCATATGAATTTATTAAAATTGATAACCATCTGATGAGGAAAAACAAGTATTTGACCCCCTGGACAAACAGCAAGTATTCTGGCTCCTACAAGCCAGTTAGTCTTTCTTTAAGACACAGCCCCAATCCAAACCAATTGTCTACATCAAATACACCTGCCTCACCTCGTTACCTGTATAAAAGACACTTGTCAACACCCAAACAACCAGCATCCAAGATCACCACCATGGGCAAGACCAAAGAGCTTTCTACGGACATCAGGGACAAGATTGTTGATCTGCACAAGGCTGGGATGGGCTACAAGAGAATCGGAAAGCAACTTGGAGAGAAAAGATCAACTGTCGGTGCAGTTATCAGGAAATGGAAGAAGCACCACACCACCGCCAACCTCCCTCGGTCTGGGCCTCCACACAAGATCTTGCCTCGTGAGGTGTCCCTGATCATGCGAACGGTGAGGAATCATCCCAAAACCACAAGGGGGGAACTGATGAATCAACTGAAGGCAGCTGGGACCACAGTTACAAAAGAAACGGTTGGTAACACACTACGCCGTCATGGATTGAAATCCTGCAGCGCACACAAGGTCCCCCTGCTCAAGAAGAAACATGTACAGGCCCGCATGAAGTTCGCCATTCACCACCTGGACGACTCAGAAGAGGCCTGGAAGAAGGTGATGTGGTCAGATGAGACCAAAATAGAACTTTTTGGCCTCAACTCAACTCGTCGTGTTTGGAGGGCAAAGAACACCGAGTACAACCCAAAGAACACCATCCCCACCGTCAAGCATGGTGGTGGCAACATCATGCTTTGGGGGTGCTTTTCAGCCAAGGGGACGGGACAACTCCATCGTATTGAGGGGAGGATGGACGGGGCCATGTATTGTGGAATTCTGGGCCGACATCTCCTTCCCTCAGTGAGAGAGCTGAAGATGGGTCGAGGATGGGTGTTTCAGCACGACAACGACCCTAAGCACACCGCCAAAGCAACAAAAGAGTGGCTGAAGAAGAAGCACATCAAGGTTCTGGAGTGGCCTAGCCAGTCTCCAGACCTGAATCCGATTGAAAATCTTTAGAGGGAGCTTAAAATTCGAGTTGCCAGGCGACAACCTCGGAACCTGAATGATTTGGAGGCTGTCTGCAGGGAGGAGTGGGCCAACATCCCTGCCGAAATGTGCACAAACCTTGTCACCAACTATAAAAACCGTTTGACATCTGTGCTGGCCAATAATGGCTTTTCTACAAAATATTAACATGCCGTTTGTCCAGGGGGTCAAATACTTGTTTTTCCTCATCAGATGGTTATCAATTTTAATAAATTCATATGATGTGATTTTCTGGAATTTTCTTTGGGATTCTGTCTTTCACTGTTAGAATGTACATATGATTAAAATTGTAGATTTTTGCATTCTTTGTAAGTGGGCAAACCTGCAAAATCAGCAAGGGGTCAAATACTTATTTCCCCCACTGTATATTCTTGTACTGTCTCAATAGGTTGGCCATCAATGATAGTGGGGGGAAGAGGGGGGCACTGTTTCCTAAAATCAATAATCAATTCTTTAGTCTTGGAGACATTTATGTTTAAAAAGGAACGCTTACACCAATCATTAAAATCCTTCACTATTGGTCCGTCACACTTCCCTTAAGTAGAGACACAATGACAGAATCGTCTGCAAATTAAAAAAAAAAAAAAAATATATATATATATATATATATATATATATATATATATATATATATATTTTATTTATTTATTAATTAATTAATTAATATATTAATTAATTATAATGTAATGTTTTTTTTTGTAACTACAGTATATAAATTACAGACACTGAACTGGTTTAAATAATATTCTCCAGAATAGCAAGGTCATAGTCTATTTGTGAAGGCAATGGCCTTTACTTGGATTGCAGTAGATCATTCTTATCTTTCTGAAACAATTAACCTTGTTAATGGAAAACATTTCAACAAAAGCAATGCAAGTAAATGCTAGAATGTAGCACATATATATATATATATATATATATATATATATATATATATATATATATATATATATATATATATATATATATATATATATATATATATATATATAAAAATAATATAGATAAATATTTAATATAGATCATTTTGACAGATTGTTTTCTCTTACAGAACATTTTCCACATGGTTGTTGAAGTACCAAGGTGGACTAATGCAAAGATGGAGGTATGAGTGTCAAATAATCTTCCATCAACTTTTGGATCAGATTTTAGAAGCTTTGGCTTTAGCTTACCCATGATTTATTTACCAGTTTATCCAACCGTTTTTAACATGTTTTCAATAACCCATGGATCATGTCTTCAACCCAAAAAATAACATGTAATCCTTCATCTGAAAGATTAAACATTGAGTTTTACCATTTCTAGCTTTGTCATTATTTAAATAATGTGAATTTTTTAATGTGATTATAAGTCCTGCAAATACTTTTATTGCAACTGGGTTTAAATGTGAAGTTATTCTATTGCAATAAGGCATCATATTTAACATGAATGAAGTTTGTGTTGTTTTAGCACTAATCATTTCTTTAAAAGTAACGGCATTACACATTTATTTTCAGATTGCTACAAAAGACCCCTTGAACCCAATAAAGCAAGATGTTAAGAAGGGCAAGTTGCGATACGTTGCCAATGTTTTCCCACATAAGGGTTACATATGGAACTATGGAGCCATTCCTCAGGTTAGTTTTTTGTTTTTCCAATACTAATGTGTCCTCCCTAAAACGGTGATGGTGTAAGATCAATCCTGTAGCGTTTTAAATGTACAACAGCAGATGTTCAATAGTTTTACTTAATTCAGCTGACATGCTTTGTTCTTTGGTGTTTCAGACATGGGAAGATCCCGCACACAAAGATGGAGACACTGACTGCTGCGGTGACAACGACCCCATTGATGTCTGTGAGATTGGCAGCAAGGTATGATAATAAGCTGATGATTTGACAGCCTTATGTAAATGTTTGTCATCCTTCATTAGGTCATTAAAGGTATTGTGGAGGATTTTCCCGAATTTTAGAAAAGAACCGCCCTCTGTACTTTTTGAAAAAATGCACATGCGCAACACTCTGCCTGCTCCCGAGAGGGAACGCCTATTAAACGTGTGCACGAGAGTGCACTGTTTGCAAAGTTGCTGTCGGCATGGCTCATACAAGCCTACTTTCCAAAAGATTTGCACTTTTTTACAAATTGAGAGGTTTACCGTGTATGCGCGGTGCGTGACTTGTGCCAGGGCTAGCATCACTAATCATAGCTTACATCAAACATGCCAAACTTTACCTGTGGAGTAGAAACTTCACGACTGAGGCACCAGAGGGAAGCCCAACCTGTGCTTTTAGCGCACGCCAGCGTGTGAAATATTCTCCCAAAAGCTTCAGTGCTTCAATGAATGGCTGAAACCGTAGCTCAAGCTCACAACACATATACACCTGAAAGCTAGGGACGTGCACGTACAACGGCCTTACGTAAACATATCACCAGAATGATTGACAACCAGGAGGACCAATAGTCTTGATGATCCACCCGGAAAAAGAAAATCCTCCACTATACCTTTTTAAGTCATTGTGATTTGTTGTGTACATTAATTTAATTGAAAAAGGATAATACTGCTGACAACAGAAAATGAACTGCAAACTCACACGTCCTCGCTTAGGTGTGTTCCCGTGGGGAGGTAATCGCAGTGAAGGTGCTCGGGATCCTGGCCATGATCGATGAGGGTGAGACTGATTGGAAAGTGATTGCAATCAACGTAGAGGACCCTGAAGCCAACAACTTGAACAGTGAGCAGCTTGTTTTTTCCCCTCAGTTTGAGTTTCTGAGCCGTCCTGCATCAGTCATACTGAATTTGTTTTGTTGTTTAGACATCAGTGATGTCCAGCGCCTGAAACCTGGTTATCTGGAGTCCACAGTCGACTGGTTCAGGAGGTACAAAGTGCCAGATGGGAAACCAGAGAACCGGTTTGCTTTCAACGACGAGTTTAAAGACAAGGTCTCCACCCTAACGCACCTTATTTAGCCATAATTTTCACTCAAACAAAAGATTTCCCCCTTAGGGACAATACAATACATCTTATTTTATCTAAACTTGCTCTGCTGTGTCAAGGAACTGCAGTTTATTCCCTTGTCAAATTTGTGCGAACTTGAACTGGAATTCAGAAAAAAAAGTACTTTCAACTAAGCACATACAATTTTTGTGTTTCAGGACTTTGCCATTGAAGTAATCAAGAGCACTCACAACTTCTGGAAAGCCCTCATTTCCCAAAAGACCAACGCTGGTGAACTGAACTGGTAAACACTGTTCTTACTGCTCTGACCACAGCAAACAAGTACAGCTACTTTCAGGACAAACTGAAAAGTGTTTGTTTATGGATTCTAAACTATAAATGAATGTGTCTTATCATGCAAAACAGCAAAAACACGTGTGTCTCGGCCAGTGACAGCCCTTACTGCTGTTCAGTGGATGAAGCTAAAGCTGTTGTTGGTGAAGTAAGTAAGATTTGTTCACCCCTTTTTGCAACATAACCACATGTGTCAACACCAGACCTCATTCCTCCTTGATTATTGTTTTATAACTGATGTTTCACTCTATTTTCAGACATGTCCTTGTGGAAAAGAAGAAGATATCCCCTCATCAGGTAGCTTTTCAAAAATATACCTGTTAATAATGTCCAGATTATTGAACTTTATTGCTCTGATGTGAGATTGAAATTGTTTTCTTTTGCAGTAGATAAATGGTTCTACTATGAGAGGAAGTAAACCAGGAGCTGTTTGGATATGAGCTGAGTGAAGGACTCATCTTTCATAGGAATAATTGAAGATGGTCTTACCAATGGGATGTGATTGGCTGGGTCTGGGCTGGCTGCTTGTCTGTAGATGGAGCGATAGTGGTTAGGTACTGTAGAAAAGTAATCATGTCTTGACCAAGCAATTTCCACTTATTTAACAAATATCTCTTTACACAGTACACAAACTATTCCTGTAGATACTTGTGCCATCGTGTATGAGACTGAACTGCTTTAATAAAGTTTCTCTGGTTAAATTATAATCAAAGTATGATTTATTTTTTCCTTAACATTCTTTTACAGAATTTATTCTAAATTACAAAGAGCACTATTGTTTCTGTTGCTGCCATGATCACACTGAATGAGAGTTTGTTAGTGTAAGGGTGGTGAGGAAATAAAGTTGAAATTGGCTTTCTCTTAATAAACTTAATACTATACTACTTATAAACTATACTTTAGACTGAACCTGTCATTGTTATAATGCTACCACCTAGTGTTCAGTACCCTACATTACTTTTCGAAATGTAATATTTTTACAATTATACTTACTGTTTTCACATTATTTGTGATGTATGAAAGGCTTAATTTCTTTTATAAACGTGTACTATCAGACTGGTGCACCTAGTTATTTTTTTTCTGTAACTAGTGGTAAACTCTTAAAAAAGAAAAATGTATAATGGCAAAAATAAATTACAGATTTTTAATTGTAGTACGCATGGGGAAAATCTCAATTATTTGAGAAAATATGTGCATAAAACCGCAACAGAATAACATTTATATTAATCTCTGGGTCCTTTGGGACATATGTCGAAATACAGTAGGCTATGACAACTTTAAATTGTGCTTCAGCAATGGATTTTCACTTAAGACTAGAATATTGTTATGTATAATTATTGTAGAAAATTCCTGTTTAAAAAAAAAAGGAAAGGCAGTTTATGGTTAATTTCTTTTAAGAAAATCATTACTGGCATGTTGGCCCCTCCCGCTTTATTAAGCTAGTGACGTATTTCCGGTTAACTGTCAAACTCGTAGGCTGTCAGTCGACGGGACAGGCTTGGACCAAAAACCAACTGACGGGCAGTTAAAAATTGGTAGACCAAGGTAATACCGCAAATTATATATTAAGTTTTCTTTGTTTCAATTTCTACACTTTGTTTTAAGTGTAGTTTTGTGCTTGTTGAACCACTTTCCTGACATAAAGGTTTAGTTAAGTCGTTCTGGCGCTCATGTTTACTAAATTTATCATTGTTTACCGTATGACAGCTGATGTCGTTACTATAGGCTAACGTTACATGTGATAAGCCGCAACTGTGGCAGTAATCGTGAAATCACTGGAACAATCATTTCTGAGGAGCTCTGTCATGAATTTAGTGGCCTGTCGTGTTTTATGGTGTTATTCATGTATATTTGTTATGGAATACTGAATTTGAGATTTGCATGAAAACCTGCTGCGATTTCTGACATGACTACCGACATTTGTAAGGGTTAGCTAACTTAGTACACGATGCCTGTTGTGTTATAGTATTTAGCTAAACCATAAACGTAGGAATTAAATGCCATACTTTATAAATGGAGTCTGGTATTTACAGCTGTTGAAACGTATGATAAAGTAATCAACAGTTGGACAATTTCCCGAAGCCTTAGTCACAGAAGGCCTCACTATTCACTGCAACAAGCACATCATGTCTCACATAAAGTGACAGGTGTGTGTGAGTGAGAGAGAGAGGGAAGCAGGGGGTGACTGCTGAGATCAAGTGTCCTTGCCACAACCTGTCATAAAAATAGTCGAAGCAAGATCAGTGTGACTTCAGTGAGACAGCTCTCAGAACAAACTAGCATCTCAAAATGCATAGTTTGCCCTCCTTTCCTTTCATGCTTTACAGCTTGTGTGATTAAACAGAGCTTACACATACCAGCAGAGTAATCCAGGGTCAGGAATAAGGTTTAACAATGAGCTTCAGTGCTAGATTTAGTCATTTTGCAACAATACATTCAATGATATGCTTATTTGCTAACTTATACTTCTTAGTCTTTAGGTGCTGTGTTGGGATGTTTTCATTTACTCTCGTATATGCTTATGACAGGAGAGGGGGCTTGGTTGAGGTCTGACGGCAACTTGAACATGAACTAATACCTCTGTGCTGTGTTCTTCTTTAATGTGCCATTATACATTATTTCAGTTTTACGATCTGTATTACAGGCAGTCCAGAGAAATGTCTTTTATACTTGACTGGATCTACAAGAGCTTCAGCAGTGTCCTGCAGCTATTAGGTATTATATCGACAATATTGTCCAACCATAACCACCAGAACGTTTCTGTCAAACAAAATACATTTACATTTAACATACAGAACATCAATTCTCAAACAACAACATTGTGCTATGTGATATTACCCTCCTCTACTTGATGCCTATTTTGGACCAAAAATGCCTGAGATGACAGACCCAAACTAAAATGGCTGTAGCTCACAAACCACACACTGACTTTGTACATGGTAAGGTCTTGCCAGAAAGGAAACTTCCCAAAATGTCATGTGAAAGTGTCAGAAACATTATATGTGTTACAGAAACAACAGTAGATCTTTCACTTTTTTGTTAGTCTGAATAATTGTCTATGCCTTTGTCAGTAGAAGTCAAGGAAACTGTGGGGCTATAGACAAAATACCCAGCACAAAATACACAAAGTATGACAATTATACAAGCTATTTTAATGAATAGGTCAATGTAGATCTCCAAAAAGCTATTTATAGACTCACTTGGTATGTATGTACACCTGGTAACTACATGTTCTTCTGAATCATTAGAAGTGTACTTCCTTTTACATTTTGGTATTGGTAAAAACCAAATACACATTTATAGAGAGGTTATATCAAATTCATATTGTTTGTTTTCTTTTTATCCTCAGGGTTGTACAAAAAGAGTGGCAAGCTAGTGTTCCTTGGACTAGACAATGCTGGAAAAACAACACTCCTACATATGCTCAGAGATGACAGGCTTGGACAGCACGTGCCAACGCTACATCCAAGTACATCCAGCAATTTGACAAGTTGTTAGTTCTGCAGTCAATCTAATTTTTCTGTTTTCAGCACTTATCTAAAGTCAGTGCTTTCGCTCTGTCCTCAGCATCTGAGGAGCTGACCATAGCTGGGATGACCTTTACGACGTTTGACCTCGGGGGTCATACACAAGGTAGGGAATAAGGAAAATGCTGTATCGACGCACTTGCTGCTGTGTGTTACATAAATGCTGAAATTGTGTTGCTCTCGCAGCACGAAGGATCTGGAAGAACTACCTCCCAGCCATAAACGGTATAGTCTACATGGTGGATTGTGCTGATCATGAGCGACTAGCAGAGGCTAAAGTTGAACTGGATGTAAGTTATAATATTGATCTGACTTGTGTATCAACACACAACACAGTTGTTTGTAGCTTTCACCGATATGAATGGTCTCTTTGGTGAGTATTCGACTCTTTCTGTCTGCAGGCCCTGTTGACAGATGATACCATCTCAAACGTCCCGGTTCTCATCCTGGGGAATAAGATCGACCGTCCGGAGGCCATCAGTGAGGATGCACTCAGAGGAATGTTTGGTCTTCATGGACAAACAACTGGAAAGGTAATAATCACGTGGGATTAAATTATATGAATGAAAGCTGATGTCTATCACGTTTTTATTTAAAAATGTGTACACTGTTATTGCATCCGTGTATGGTGGAAAGTAGTAGAAACACTAAAACAGCATATTTCCTATAGTTACTCCTTACTCTGCTTTATGACCTTCAATAATTCGTTCATTTGTACATGCCTGGTCTTTCAAGGACATTGTAACTGAATAATAACAACAGTGAGCTTCACAAACCTCGCAAGGCCAGAACTACCTTCCTTTAAACACAGAAGAAAAGGAAAAATCTCTGGAAAAATCAGATTAGCCGAGGGAAGGCATAACTGTGCTTAGATCGCCACTGCTCTTGTTAAACACAGTGGCAGCGGGAAAGAATATGCTGTTGAGAAGCATTTGGCACAGTACCTGTCTCATGCTAATTTTTCATGGTCAGTGTTAATCTTGTTAACCACCTGCTGTCTCTCAGCAAAAGAGACAAGGGAAAAGAGGGAAAGGAAGCAGGATGCAATAGTAAGCCATTTGGAAGGCCTGTTTCAGTTAACCATGTCACTGAGTTAGACCACAGCTCTACAAATATTACACCACCCGCTGTCGTACAACATGCATAAAGTTACAGGTTTAAGATATTGATTGTACAATGTCTATGGTAAAGGATGTTGAAATGTTTTGGTTGTGAATTAAAATGTGTACTTTTGTATGTGTAATTTTCAGGGCAAAGTGTCACTGAAGGAGCTGAATTTGAGGCCAATGGAAGTTTTCATGTGTAGCGTGCTGAAGAGACAAGGATATGGAGACGGTTTCCGCTGGCTCTCCCAGTATATTGACTGATGCACGTTCTTTTACCACGCTACCTGCGCACACAAGGACATGCTACACACAAAACTACCTGCCATAAGGAGATATTGTATTATATACCATATTTAGGACTTCAACTGTGCCGGAAGGAAAACTATGTTACAAGTAGTGTTTTGTGTTAATATACCCTGTGTTCTTTATGAATTCAAAGAAATCAGTATGTCATATCAATCATACCACAGCGAGTCAAAGATTAAGTTATGAATCATCAGTCTGTATTGTTCAGATTGCATGTGGAGAATAATCTTCATAGTGTGGTTTCCTTAACGTAAAGCCTGTAGAGAATTCTGTCTGCCATATAGAACATGTCATCGCTGTGAACCAGTTTCTTACCCGGGTTTATTTTTAGCTGCTGGTGTAGACTTACAGTGAAGGTCAATTTTGTGAACATTTTGTGCTTGGAGTTACTCTTCCTTGGTTGAGGATGAAGATTATAATTATATCTTTATATGTATCCTACTTCTTTCAAACTAATGGGACTCTCAAAGTAACATAACATTTTTTCTCAGAACAGAATATTTTTTTCTGGAAAGTGTTGCAGAGATTTGGTGCCATATTTGTTATCATTGAAGGGTTTACCACTACAGGCCAATTATATGAATGTGACCACAAGTGCATTAACTGACATTTTTCTGTGAAGAGCTTTATTTAATAGCACATAACCGTGTTAAATAATTGCAGTATATGCTAACTGCATCAGCACAACCAGAAACTCAGACTTGGATGCAAAACGACCTGTTTTCATGATGGTTAATTTGCTGTGAAACAACTTGAGTACTTTGTGATTAGTGTCTGCTCCCAATATGCAGTGATATTATGAGAGTACTTGAGTGATGCTCAAAAATAGGGCATGCAAAAGATATGCATGAAATGACCTCTTAGTGCAATATTACACATTATTTTGTATATAAGCTCTTATTTATATTTTGCAATAAAAAATTGGCTTGCCTTATATTACATCAAGCAGCAAGCCCTGAAGTAATGTATCTGTTACAAAAGGTAGGTCAAATTGTTATTAAACGTGTGAAGTTTGATCATAATAAATATTTTTTAAAATCCTTCAAATCTTACTTGTCTGGCTAATTTTTATCAGATTTTTAATTAGTAAAAGGTTTGACACAACCAAAAACAAAAAATATTAAACTATATTATTATTACTATTTTATGCACTTTACCACTTTCTTAAACTAAAAATAACTGAATAAAAACTTAACAGGCAACATTTGCACTTTTTTGCAATTGAAACGCCTAGTTTTACACATTACCGTTAACTAAAGATGATTTAGGATCCCTTTCAGATCTTCATGTTTTCCAATGATTCCCAAAACGTTCAAACATTGTATTTTCAAAGTTATATATTGAAGCTGTGGTAAAAAAACAAACAAACAATGTTCCCGCCTACTTGTTTTCCCATTGGCTCAGAGTTGTTCGTATTTACATTAAGACCAATCACATTAATCGGTAGGTGTCGGTTTTTTCTCGTGGACCAATGAGACTAAACCCGGAAGCTACATGACACGATTCCGAAATTCGCGTTTTTAAACACTTATGTGTGGCGATATAATGCTAGTTTAAACTCGTCTGTCTGCTATACCCATAGACAGTATATAGGGGTTTGTTTTCGTGTCTCACCACTACTCTGTGAAGCTGCTTTTCAACCGTTTTCCCAGTGTCTTTAAGTTGCTAAACGTTATACGGTTCACATGGAGGTAAAGGAGGTAGAGAAGTATTGCTGTGTTGTCAAGGTATTTGAGGCTTTTTCAGCAAAGAAACCCGTGAGCTGCAGCGGAGTTATCGTCCATCCTCAAACGGGAACAGTGATATGCACTGGCGTTCCGTTTTCCCGTTTTACCACCAAGAAAGAGCCCCTCTCAGCAGCAGACAGGTTCCTGTCACCGCACAGCTTCAGTGAAAAACTTAAAATCCGTGTCAGCTTTTCTACTGAGCGATATTTGGACTCCAACCAGTCTGCACAGGGAGAAGCATCCTCCCCCTCCAGAAGCAAAACAACACTTCAACGGGAAGTTGCAGCTGAGTTGCTGATGCTGGTGAACTGCCTGGAGTTCAAGCAGACTTTCCAGGCAGTTTTCCAAGAGGCTGACCAGTGGCGTTTCCATGGTGATGAAGAGGATGAGGGGCTGATCAGAGATGCCCAGTTCCTCAGCTGGTTCGCTGTACTCAAGGCAAGTGTGGCAGACAGCAGCACGAAAGCAGGGACTATTGCCTGGCGGAGCAGCTCATCTCTCCAGAAAGGCTGCCCTGTTGTTGCATGTGGCTCGCCTTTTGGCTCCCTCTGCTTAGATCTCTTCATCAGCACCCTCAGCCGGGGCATCATCAGCAACCTAACCGGAGAGGAGAACGCTGTCATCCTCACAGATGCTCGGTGCTTGCCAGGCACGGAAGGTGGAGGGTTGTTTGCGGTTAAAGGCAAAGGCAATGTGCATCTCGTTGGACTGATCGTGTCTCCATTTGGTTGGAAGGCGAACGAGTGGATAGGCCTCACTCTAGTCTGCTCCGTCCACTTGATCTTCAGGAACATCATCCACTGCATGAGAGCTCAAGATCCACTTTGTGATGTTCGGCTCTATCCGGGAGAGGCCGACCTCCTCATGTCCACCGCAGCCCATGAGTCAAGAGCTGTAAAACGCCCCACTGTGTGCTTTGTCGACAGTGGACGGTTCTGGGGCTCAGGGGTTGTTGTTGCCTCTCAGCTGGTTGTGACCTGTCGCCATGTTGTCAACGGGAAGTCAACAGTCACCCTGAAGTTCCATCACAGGGACAGGTGACAGCACATCTTAACCACATTGTCTCTGTACAGGAAGGGAATCAAAAAGACATTAAAGGGCTGGTTCACAATTTTGGACATAGGACCTCATTTCCAAGTTAGCCAGTGTGTTATGTCAGTTGCAGAGTTTGCTGGTGCTAGGCTAGCACAAGTCAACAGTAACTGCTAGCCAGTCTTACCCACTCCACACTACACCCGAGGCAAATAAATTATAACCCTATCGATGTAAATGTCTGTTGATAGAATAATGTTCGAAATAAAACTACCCTTGCATTGCAATAGTTATACTTTGTTCCCTGTAGTTGGTAGCATAGGCTACAGCAGCGGCGGAGTGATATTACCTGTGGGTAAGACTGTTTTTAATGGCAGGCTAGCAGTTACTGTTGACTTGCGCTAGCCTAGCACCAGCGAACTCTGCAACTGGAAGGACTGGATGAAAAGTGTTGAAAACGTTCTCCACTGATAAATGACACACTGGCTATCTTGGAAATGAGGTCCTAGGTCCAAAATTCTGAACCACCCCTTTAAAACATGTTTAAAAGACCCTTTTTCACAGCAAACATTTGACTATTTTTAGCAGCAAGACCACAGGTGGAGATCACAACATTAATGATGGCTCTGTCCGATTTCTGTGTCCCCATCGTTCTCTTAATACATCCATGGTCCCCATAAGCGATGCTGGTATGCCACCATGGTATGCACAGTACCAGGGGTCTGACACTCCTTGAATGGAATACAGCCATAAATGTTATTAGTATTAGTAGTAATGTTACTTGTAAAGCTAAAACTCACTACTCCTAAAACCCACTACACCCAAGTTACATTTTTGGTTCTTAAAGCCTCAGGAAAACTCAACAACAGGGCTTCTTTCCAAAGTCACAAGAATTCAGCCTGTAGTTCTCGATAAAACATTTTATCACATGATTGGTCGGTTATCATGAATAACATGTTTCATGTATATTTGCGAAGAGACATTTCTGTTTAGTTGTAATTTTCAGCTCCAAGCCTAAACTCAAAAAATATAGAGAAACTGGTAGTCCAGGTGATTGGATAAACTTTTTCATTTTGGGTCAACTGTTTCATTTAACGTCTTTCATTTAAAGGTCCTTTACACCCTTGAGGTGTTTTCCCATATTTTGCCTGATTGGACCTCTTCTCTGGACTGTGTGTATATTGTATGTATTGTGTTTGATTGACATCTCCCTCAATCGCCTGCAAGTTTTCTTGGGCCCAGGCAGAGCAGAAGGTGTCACAGAGAAATGTATCTAGCATCTTCCCGAAATATGTGGTTCTACACCACGTGTTTATGTACATGTGTAAGGTGTGTAGCGTTGGTAACATGTGTAGTGTAGGTTTTATCAGCCCTGTGTGTGGGTTCAGGGCCTTTTTAATAACTGTAATGTTTCTGATTACAGTGTGTACTGATTTTGCCGAAACATTACAGAATATGTAATGTTTGCCGTTTGTTTTGGCAATTTCTGTTTCACAGAGTCCATGATGCAGTGGGTGATGTGCTGTTTTCCACTAAAGCCTCTTCACCCTATGATTTGGCTTTGGTGCAGCTAAAAGAATCCGTCACAGATGCTGTGGTCCCTCAAATGGCTCAGAGTTATAATCCAGGTTTGATTACAGTCTTGCTTAGCGAAAACCGTAGTTTTTTAGAGTAACATCTGGCTTCATATTCAGTGCCAGAGTAGATCTTTGTCTCTTTGCTTCTTATTTCCAGTTATAAGATTGATGTTCAGCTTCTCTGCCTACAGGTGAATCTGTAGTTGTGGTGGGATATGGTGGCTTGGGTCGGAGATGTGGTCCGTCTCTGACCTGCGGTGTCCTTTCCAAAGCCATAAGCTTGAATGACCAGCCTGTCATGCTTCAGACCACTTGTGCAGTACAAGCAGGGACCAGCGGAGGTGCTGTGGTCCGAACACGCTCAGGAGAGCTGCTGGGTGAGAAACCCTGCAACTACAAAAATCATGTACTCTTTATGATCAGTGGGGGGCATATGATGACCATAGAAAACTTCCCTGTAACAATGCACCACATGTGTAGAGAGAAGGCATGCTATACACAGCAGATTGCTCTTTGCAGTTTTAAAGAGTATAAGGATTTATCTGCTGTTTTGCAGGTATCGTGTCCAGCAACACAAGGGACTTGGCTGCCAAAGTGACCTACCCGCACCTCAACTTTAGCATCCCAGTGACTGTTTTCCAGAGATTGCTGCAGCACTTTCACCAGACAAGGGATGCTAATGTGTTCAGGGTGTTGGACACCACAGAAAAAGAAGTCAGCACGGTGTGGAGGCTACAGGGTGCACAAAGCAAACTATAACTGAGGAACCCTGAACCTTGAGATATGCTTGAGGAAAAAAAGATTGGTTTGTCAAATCAATATGGATTATATGCAAAATCATATTATGTAATCAAATTGATATGTGTATTTCTTTTTAAACAAAACTGGTATTCTCAAAGATATAACTTAATGTTTCATACCTTGATTTGTTACAAAGACAAGTCACAGATCTGAAGGAGTAAATGCAACTAAAACAAGAATCATTCATTCCTAATGTTGAAACACTCAACCCAGAATCATGCAGTAAACTGTGAAATATGTTTAAGGCCACTTGCTGTTAACAGACAAGTTAAAGTTAATTTAATACCTGCCAAAATTGTTTTATTGTAGTGTAATGTACAGTAATGTAATCATATTAATAAAGTATTTTTCTGGTGACATTTCGGCTCGGTATATTTCTATCACAAATTACCCACATTATGACAAATAAAATACCAAAGGAATATAAATAGAGCTAGAGGGCTGAATAAAGCAAGATTAAATACCCACATTTTCCCCTGTAAATTGTAAGTTCATAAAACATCAGATAAAACAATGGCAGAAAAAAGTGCCTCAGGTTTTACCTCTTAAAATCTCATCTTTATTTTTCACAGTTGCATCATCAAGAAAAGATATTACACTTTTCTTTTAGAAGCATCACCAAGCAGGAGGATTATTTAGCATAATGGGCTGACAGGTTGCTGAAAATGATTGGTCCCTTTGGGTAGCCAGAAGACCTGCTGTCGATATCAGGTATTCAGACATCTGTTGGCAGGCATACCCACTCACAGCTAACACATTTGAGGTTTCACCCACTGGGATTTTACTGGTTCTGATTTCCATTATGACTGAAATGTGAAACTGAGAAATGACATTTCATAGGATCGGTTAATGTCAGTTTTTACAATGCTAAAACAAGCATTCTTGGCTTGAGCTTCCAAGAATGTGCATACAATGAAACATACTGTAAGGTTTCTATTTCACTGTTCCCAGACTGACTAATTCACAGTGGAGAGGCTTGAGCAATGTCCAGAGGCATTGTGCTGTTAAAAGTGCTGATATGCAGACCTGGGTCTGTATCTCATTTCTGTTTCCCATAGCTACAGTATAAGAAACACTCCACTGCAGAGTGAGCTAAGGCAAGAGTAGAAGTGAGCAGACAATAAAATGTGTTTCTCAGAGGATAAGTCACACAGAGAGGAGCTTTATGTCTTTGAAATGGTATTTTTAACGTTGGCTACAAAGATGTGCATCAGATGTTATTTATTATAATGTTTGTACTTAATATTCAAGTTTCAAGAATGTAGTTTAACTTGTTTGAAAACCTTTCTTAAACTGATGCCTGCAAATGATCCACACAATTTTAGAATCATTGTTTTCATGACACCAACACCACTGCTCAAGGATCATGACAGTGCTAAAATTTGACAAGTAATGACAAGAGAACAAAAGCACAGACTCAGATGTATGGCAGCCAGCTGAGCCACATAGACCAGTTTATTTTATTTTATTTATTTTTTATTAAACACAATAATTGATCCACATTATGATAGGATGTACACTTGTCAACTAAGCAGTATATTCTGCTAGGCTTTCAAGGTATTAATAACGGGACTAATAGGTGACAGTCTGTCTTCTGATACACACATTATATACAAGCTAAAGAGTGATGCGTGAGAAACTTTTTTTTGTTTTTAATAAGTCATGAGTTACTACAGTCACATATGAGCCGAAGCAAATGACATGAAAACGGTAAAGACAAAGGGTGCTTTTCAATATCCTAACATGGCTTCCTCTCTTTATCGCCCGTTTCCTGCCTGAAACCAAAACTGGTTATATCAATGTTGTTAATCTGCAGAAAGAAAAGATGAAAGAGGCCAATTTGGACTATTGAAATGCACCCGATCTTTCTCCATTTCTTTATGCAAGCACACGACAAGCACCTGCAGCTGCTTAAAGTCTCCATTATGCATCAGCTAAAAACTGCTCAAAGATAGTTCCAAGGACTTACAACAGAAGAGAACAAAGATTCACAAGTATGAGGGACAAAACCCAACGCCAGACCCATAATTTCCAAATAGTGATATGTCCCCTTCCCCTGCCTGTTAAAGTACATCCTGTAACATTAAATACACCCATAACATATGCATCTTCCCTGACCTAATCCGTGCAACCCTCTCCCTTCGCTTTTTCATAAGCCAGTGTTGTGAGAGCTTCACCACTTTCATCTTTTTGCAGGATATGTGTGTTGTGTGTGTGTGTTTGTGTTCGGGACCATCAAGATGCTCCTGTAGAGAGGTTGGACACGTTTACCAGATATAGCCTCCATCATCTACCTCTCCCACCTCTTCCTCTTCAGCCTCCTCTGCAGTCTCCTCAGCCTCTTTCTCTTCCTCGTCTTCCCATCCAACCCCACTGCCAATATCACCTGAATATGCCATTTCATTATCTGTAGAGAGACAGGGAGAGATGTGTGTGTGTGTGTGTGTGTGTGTGTGTGTGTGTGTGTGTGGGGGGGGTCAATCTTGTATATATGTCGTTAAATTCTGTAGTTGTCTTCCTCTCAACTTTGATTGAGTCCTTTCTATCAATGAGAAACGCTGAAATTAATTTAAAAACATTGACTGCAATGTTAAAAAGGGTGCATGTGTTTGACTATGTCTGGATTTTAATAGCTATTTCTAAACCTTGCCAGGGGACTCATTCTTATCAGGCGCAGGTTCAGTACAACCAGCCCTCATTTATTTTGAAAGACTTTTCTCACAGTGACAAGTGGCGCTTTAGAATGCAAATGACTCCAGCCACATGGATGTGGCACTGGTCCCTGCTGTGAGTGATGTTGCAGTGGGCCTCAAGTCCTTTAACATAAAGAAAGCCTTGTGCAGAATGCATGTGGGGGTGCTATAGACAAATGGGCCAATCCGCAGCGGACATTTTGAGCTTTTTTTCTGGCTACATTCAGCTTTCAATTTCAAATCCTATTTATATACATATTGACAGCTGAAACCTGCAGGACTTACCACAATCTGGCTTGCCACGCATCCTAGATCCGGCTACTTCTACTCCGTTTTGGTCAACACACCAGCACTCTCCCCTGTCACACTGCTGCTTCCTGTAGTAGCCGTCCTCATCGCAGCTCGGGATGAATCGACCTGGCATTCACACGCAAAAACACAAATAAGAGTCGGGTATGGTAACCTACAAGCGGATGAACACATTCTGCATCATGCCTCATCACACATGGCGCGGAGGCAAAGCAAGAATTTAATGCATGCAGCATTATGTGGCAGCCAATTTCATATTCCATGAATACAAATATGTTCATGGAGCAAGATAGAGGGGAATAAGTATTAAGTCAGCATATTGCAGCATATTGGGGTGGTGTGGGGGATGGCTAGCTAATCATCATCACACGGGATAAGGGAGGGGCACAAGATTGGAAAGTTTTCAATTTCTGAACTGTTAGATGAATATGAAATACAGCCTGTGCAGAAAGCCCAGCACAACATACCAGGCACGGAGCCAGGATTCCAGTTTTGGATGGGCCAGACCAATTGTGGGTGGGCCTTAAATTAAAAACGTTATCAAATCCCTGTTTAACCTAATACAAATGACTGGCTAATATACTGTTATATTATATATATTATATGTGCTTACATAATAAAGATTGTAATAGCTTGATGCTCTTTAAATATGTTGTTGCATTGTCAAAAGTTTCGGTGCAAAGGACGGACCTATCCGCGATCGCTCTCCTTGGTTCTGCCCAAAAGAAGAGCGCTTTGGAATCTCCATTACGCACCATACCTGGCTGTGCTATAGCGCATCTCTACTAACCTAAGGCCTTTAGACTGTAAAAGTGGTCAGGAATCTAATATTTCCCCAAAACATAGTTTAGTTCTGCTCGTATAACATGAGGCCGAATATTTCACAATTCTTTTCAACTGTTTTAAGTTTTCAACAATACAGATCAACAACACTGCCCGACAGTTTCAATCAATACTCGACCACAGAACGTGTTCATTGACAACGTCATCTGTAATGTAAAACAAGACTCACGTTATTTCCTTACATTAGTGTGATGATTCATGTTATAAACATGTTTAACAAAAATAAATAAATCGCATTAATAGCCCTAAAGCATTATTGGCCATAACAAGAGAAAACCACGAGGGAACAACAACTTGACAACAGTAACAAGCTGTTATAGAAATAGAACTGCGCCTGCAGCTTCTGTAGCGGGTTATGAATTGATTATTTTAATCCATATATCTCATATAACGACATAATACAATACAGACAGAGTAGCCACATGCCTTACTGTTATCCTCTGGCGGTCCTACACAATTAAACTCAGCAGAAGAAGTGACCGGATACTTTAGCACTGGTTGAGTTGCGGGCTCATCCACGGAAGACCGACCCACAGGGGCTATATCATCCACTCGCGAGGCAGAGGCAAAGGCATTAGCACCGGCGCTGGTCGCGCTGGCCGCGCTAGCCGCGTTAGCATCCTGCGGTGTCCGAGACAAAGATGTGCTAGGCGTTGTGGATCTCAGCTCTCTTTCATCTCCTGGTTGCAGCGATGACTCTGAGACCGTTCGTGCACGTTTAAGGTACCTAAACAACGACTGTTGCAACCTTGTCCTTTACTGGAAATGATTTTCACACTCTCAGATCACTGGGAGCTAGCCTAGCATACCGACAAGCTACATCTGATCCGAACCTCACTGTCTGCTGAACTTGCGCAGAAACATAAAAATAGACATGACCAGTTTTTTTTAAATTGTTTTTGAAAACTAAACATTTAGACAATTTTAGCACAAATTATGAGATTATTTGCCGATTTTTAATAATTCTTCACCAAATTATAATATATTAATTCATTAATGTTTTTTGAGGAAATGTTTTGGGTGGGCCTGTTGAAAAGTGGGTGGGCCTAGGCCCGTCAGGCCCACCCATAACGCCGTGCCTGCAACATACTGTAGTTGCATTTATCAGTCTTGTTTTCATACCCTTCAAAGATGGAGGGATTTGTCATAATGTTAAATATTTCAGAGGCTACTTTTTTAATAATGAAAAACAAGAAAACACAAATTAAATGGGGCAAAACAGAACTGTCTGTCCAGTCTTTCAAAGGAACATCTTAGCGTCGGGCTGGCAGACTGCCCCCTGCTCGCCGCCTTGTGTCCTTGGAGAGTCCTGACTCAGAGCCCAGTCAGCCAGCCAAAATCTGCAGTGCGCACATGCGTACACACACACACACACACACACACACACACACACACACACACACACACACACACACACACATTCACCTTCTCACACATACGTAATGTTGTAATGTTGTAATGTAAGACACACTGATGACTGCTTTCCTTGGTGGTCTGTCAGTATCAAGTTCTAATCCACCAGACTGATTAGGGACTAATCCCCGCCTCCTGCTTGTCATCTGCTGGATAAAATCCCTCCACCAAGAAAGACAGATCAAATTGGGCTGAAATGCTCTTATGAGAAGTCAGATACCTACCAAACTTTCTCTTGCCGCCGTCTAGTACTTGAATCCTCTCGAGTTCAGTCAGACAGGGTGGCTCTTCAATGGACAGAAAACATGTTTTACAAGAGTACAAAGTACACTCCTAGGCACAATTAGACACAGAAAAGAAAACCTAAATTCTGCCAAAAACGATCAACAGTTTGAGTGTTCTGAGTGTAATCAATGTGTGTTTCCTTTCCCAACAAAGATCTGTATCTTGGAACCTAGACCTAGTTTCTGCTTGGCTGGTTGGCTGACAGACTCAGTCTCTGAGAGCTGTGGGAGAATCAGGCTGCCAACAAGCAGCAGGAATGGTTTTAGCTCCTTGCGGTGACCGTTTCACCCCACAGGGGAACGGGAGGATGAGTAGGAAGACAAATAGTGACGGACAAGCACACAACACAGAGGTGGCTACACCTGAGGGAAGCTAGTGCTTTGAGGTTTGAATGCAATGAGAATATGTCAGCACAGAGGCATGTGAATGTGTGTATGCCTGTGGACACACACACACACACACACACACACACACACACACACACACACACACACACAGCCTACAAACCTCCCATCCTCTCCAGAATACTCACTCTCTCTCCAGAAGCAGAGGCACCACTCGGCAGTGGAGACCTTGCCATCCCTGTAGGAGTCACAGGAGTTGAAGAAGGGCCGGATGCAGACCTCGTACTTGTCCAGATTGATGGCAGCCAGCTCAGCCTGGTCCAGGTACAGGTCGCCATTGGTGTCCAGCTTGGAAAACATCCAGCCTATGGAGTCCTTACAGCTGGCCACCAGGCTCCTGTCCAGCACTGCAAACACAAAGACAGACAAACAAACATTTCTTTTTCATCAGGGGACAGCTGCACAAATGGAAAATTAAACTGTGCCAGTGTGCTCATAATTATCACCTGTTTCCAATGCAAATCCTCTCTTTTATTTATCATTTATCATTTTCTTAATTATGTTACAGGTCCATCTACCCAGCCCTGCAACTGTTTTCAAGCAGGTTTGATATTATCTATCTAGTGAGAGCTGCAGAAAACATGAATGTGGAAGCAGCACCAGCAGAACCGTGAAGCGGGTTATTTTCCCTATGGCTTTTGCAATTAATACAAGACTAAACAACTTGTTTTATTTTATTAATATACTCCCTGAAACAATAATACTGTAACTCCCTCTTATTGCTGTCTGGATTAATTAAATCGTAGCTCTAACCTGAGGTGGTGCTAGCTGCAGTGGTTCTGGCCCCAGTCTTGCTATTGTTGTTCTGCTTGGCATTGCTCTGCAGTAGCTGGAACCAGTCCCTCAGACGCTCCCCGAGATCAGCCAGATCCTGTCCAGTACAGCTCTCTGTGGAGGCCAGAAGGAGAGGAAGAATATATTTGTTGCACCTATTCATGTGGTTATGATGATAGTTGTGTGTTTGTGAGACAAAGATACAGAATAACAAAGAGAGATGGGAAGCTTTGTATTGCAGTGAATTCATATTAAATGGGAATATATATATATATATATATATATATATATATATATATATATATTTGTTTTGTCATAGAATTGATGTGTGTGTTTGATCTTACCATGTTTACTCTCCATGGATGTAGGGGCAGCAGTTGGACAAGGACACAGACCTGAACACCTCAGGGTAAGCTCCTTCCCCGTAAGACACGCCTGCTGTTCCAGCTTGCACTGCAGCACAAACACACACATACCGTACATGCATTAACACACACACACACACACACACACACACACACACACACACACACACACACACACACACACAGCGGGATTTGACAAGGGGACACAAAGGTGAAGTAAAATGAGTTATTGCTGCAACACAGATCAAATATTCATGAGGTGACCGACTTAATTCAAATCTGAGACTTGCTCCTGAATGCGCTTCTCAACCTCTGCACACAAAGGTTGGGAATAGTGATCCAAAAGACAAAGCATAAATCAATAAACACATGGGAATCTGTCACCACAAGCCACCAATTGGTTCTTCTTTGGCTATATATCTTGTATGTCACTCTTTACCCCACAATGCTTAGTGCATTATGTTAGCATGTGTATAACACAGAGTCAAAACTGTGAATAAATGTACCATCACCTGACAGATGCACATGCTGGTATACTGTATAGTATTTCAGTGTAAATACCTTACATGTGTCTGTTAGTATAGGCTACACTGGTAATAGGTGTCAAGACAATTTTAGCAATTCTTATGAACACCACATATGCTCTTATAAAGCATACACAACATGTGATTCTGCACGCATAAATTATTTTCACTTCTTCATTGAGGGGGATGCTGTACAGTTCCACTGACAATGATTCCCATCCTCCACCTACACACATGATTAATTATTGTCTTTTCTTTTCAGAGAAAGCAATTGTCTTTTCTTTTCAGAGAAATACACATGTTCATTACACTGATTAAGCCAGGGACAGCATAATTGTCTGTATGTTTAAACTTAAATGTGCTCTAAGCAATGTTGGGTGACGTTACTTCTTGCTGACGTTCAAAGTATTGTCAAACAAAACTGAGGCTAGCTCACCCCTCCCTCCTCCTCATCCCATCCCCTCCCACTCCCTTCCGTGCTTCCGTGCACTAACCTCGCAACCCCCACCCCAAAATCCTTCGTTTCGGTTATTGGCTGGAACACTGGAACACTGTTTGGTGGTGCAGGTTGGCACAGTTTGTTTTTGTTGGTGTTTGTGGAGCCTGGGCTGTCTACAGAGACCGTGTTTTTTTTTACAGTGTGTTCAGGGGACAGACAGCTTGCAGATAGTGAGGAGATGTTTGCTGTATGTGACAAAAGATTTTGTAGCCTAAAAAACACGTGACATCGCTTAGAGAACCTTTAAGCCTGCATTGATTGTTTTTTGGCCAATTGGGGGCAGCAGAAACAAGCTTTGAACACAATATTGACATCAGGGTTCAACGTTAAGGTGTGTTTTTTTACTTTCCCAGTTGGGCAAGTGAAAAACAATTCTACTTGCCCAAAGTCAATTTTTACTGGCGCCTATACAAATAGTTTTCTTATTAATGGTTATCAAATAATGACAAAGCCCTTTTAGCTGCCATGCAAGGAAGATGCTGCTTGCTTTTATCATGACACTTTAACACTTGCCCAAACGTGGCATTTTACTTGCCCTGGGCCATCAGGCAACCATTATTGTTGAACCCTAGACATATACCTTATAAAGGTTATGGCAAACGTGTTAGCAAACAGTACATCCTGAAGATAACGAAGGCATTCATTCAAGAGTTGTGTTTCTAGCCACCTGGCAACTGTAAGAGCACTATTGGCTCTCCTTTTAGCTCTGCTTTACTCTCCACCAGCTCCTTAGGGAAATATGCTCCACAAAATCATACAATTATATGATCGTATCATTGAGCCATGAAACCATTGAAGGTCGATAAACAGGTAATATTGAAATATAGCCCAGCCCTATGGGTATGTATTTGCTTCAGTGTACCTTTGAGGCATAGTTGCGTCCATCTGATCCACACACAGGCCCAGTGGAGGAGATGGGACAGGGCTGACAGTTTCCATCAGGAGACCTGAGAGCAGGCTGCTTCAGTCTGCAGGACAGAGGACACACAAACACTTCAGCCTCACTAAAGTCCAGCTGAGACAGCAACTGCTGTGCTAATTCTGCGTACAGACACAGCAGCACCAACCTAAACATGAAGCAAACTGTCCTCCACCATGTTGTCTGGATGTATAAGCTTATCGTTAAACAGCAGGCAGTCGTACGGCACTGGTGCACAAACAAGTTTTGTTATTACCATATCCCCCAGACCAGCACAATTCAGAGACTGTAAACTTGCTTGTGTTGACCTCATGTTGCATTAACAGAGAATATATTTGACTAATATGGTGCACAAACAAGTTTTGGGAGTTAGTCAATTCAGAGACTGAGGGCTTGTGTTAAACAAACTCACCTGTGTTCAAGTTTGTGTTTTGGGAGTTAGTCACTTGACGAGGCTAAACAAACTCTCCTGGTTCAAGTTTCAACCGATACACACCTTGTGTCGGCTGCACTTAACCTTTTGACAGGGGTCCTTGGTGGTGTCTACATCTGGGAAAAAATAGAAAATGAGATGTATACTGTGGTATCGTCACTGCTTCACTATTTTACTTTTTGCTGTATCTTTCTCGGTCCATCATTATACTACTATCCACTGCCAGTCTCAAATCCGAAATCTCTCTCTTTGTTCAGCATAACCTAAGTCAGTCTAAATTATTAGAGCGGTGAAGAACTGTTGGTCTTGCACTGTAACAAATATGCATGTTGAGGCATTTTGTGCTTTATCGATAGTAGAAAACAAATCATATTTCTGAATACAAAAATGAAAAGACCTCACAGGATGAAGATGACCTTGTTTCTAATGCAGCTGGGCTTGTTTTAATGTTTTGTAAAGTCATCACTAGTCTCAAAAAAAATCTTTTTACTCATTAAAAAAGTTGATTTGTACTGGAGGAAAGATTCGCACGATTTGCAACACCGTGACCTCACTCTCAGATTTCGTCTTCTTCTTTACTTATTTAAGTATGATTTAAATATTACACTTCAGGTGATCTGCTAAGATGAATACTTCTTGCAATAAAGCCTGCATGCCTAGTTCAATCTGCCCCATCCACCCATTACACTCTCTGCTAGCAGCTAATGCTAGACAGTGTGTCAGCGCCCCACACACACTCATATGTCACAGCTGTCTGTTCCTAGCAGGCCTCCTGGAGCCCGACTTGGATGTCACACTCTATTCTTTTCACATCCCTTGGCCTTTATTCACCAACACTGTCCATCAGTACAGTACACTGAAATGCAGATCATTCACAGACTGATATTGGAGGTTTCATCTACACGACACAGATGCTTGTATCCATCCCCTGCCTTTTATGGGACTATTATAATTCCGCAGACAGGCTTAGGATCTCCTCCCTTGTCCTCTCCGGTGGCTGAATACATTAATGCTGCCAACATCACAGGATTACTGAAGCAAACCGACAGATATCTGCTTTGAGAAGCGAATCCAAAACAATACACCCCCCTGTCATGGCTGAGCTGGTTGTATAACTGACAGACTCACTGACTGACTGAGACACAGTGAGGCTTGGAGGCATTAGTGCCCAGATGCAGACTCCTCATCCATTTAGACGGTCAACAGTGGAGTCTTATTCTCTGGTCGCCCTGTATCTCGGTCGGCATTGATTGTGTAGAGTATCTCCGTACAGTATCACACACATCTCCCAGATTTTCTCTCTGGCTGTCTCTGCCTTTCTTCAACTCTCTCCTCTTTTATCACTGCCTGCCCTTTTGTTTGCTTTCCTTGCAGGTTTGATGTCCACCTATGTCTAATTCACACCAGCGCATCAGCAGAATCAGGGTGCAGCATCAAACTAATCCCTTAGGATACTTCCTGACACAAAGAAGGACAAGGAGATTAAGACACTAATGGGGATACAGCGGGTAAGGGGCAAGTACGCAAAACATTGTATTTTGCAATCCATACAATGAAGATTTAACCAACACTTAATTAAAAGAAATGAAAGAATTAAAGAAGCAGTGTACAAACAGAGAGCAGATAATCCTGCCTTCTAATAGCAAAACATTTGTAAATAAATCTTGTCGGCTACAATGCTGGCACAGCGCTGTGTTGTGAGTACAGAAGCATAAGGTGGCTGCCTGAGCCTCATGTTAACTTAACAGGCTTCCACGGATTAAAGCAGTGCCTGCTATGATGACATTTCCATAGCAACAGGCTCTCCGTGGTACGGGAATCATTTCTGGGTTGACTGTGATTTGCAGCTCAATCTGGTGTTGCTGAGAACTCTCTCCCTATCTCCGTTTCTGAAACCCCCCGTTGTGCAATCATGTCTATCAATCTTCCTGTCTTCCTTCTTTTCACATTCCTTTGTCTTCTGAAATCACACAGCTTCACTGGGTATTATTTTCCTCATCACATCCACTCTTTCTCTATTCAACCCTGTAAGCACAACCTACATCCATTTTTACTTTTTTGAAAGTCTATCCTATGGTATTAAACTAATGCTTGCAGCAGTAAATCTCTCCTAATTAGGCTCCCTGTGCTTCAGTCTAATCCAATACAGATTTGCATGAGGTTTATCCCTGCGGATTGAGGATAACGAAAGCAGAGCTCAGGCCACATCCTCATCATCAACCCTCTTATCTACTATTTACGCACTCAGTCTCTAATATCATCAGTTCTCTCTTGTCTTCTAGGTAGCAGTTATGCCAGACATGGCCAGTTAAGGAAAAAATACAGGCTTGACTTTCTACAGTGACAAAAAAATATAGCAAGCCTAGAAAAGGAGAATAAAGATCAAAACCTGCATTTATTGATTTTTTGGCTATTTGCTGGCAGTGCAACAAGCTGAAAACACAACCACATATTGTCCCCTGTGATGGCAAAAGTTGCTCATTTACAGATCTACGGTAGCAGACACTGAGCAATGTTGAGCATTTATTTGCAGTCGTGTTTCTATCCACCGGATGAATGTAAGTAAAATATTCATTCTACTTTTAGCTCTGTTTTGGTCTCCACTAACTCCTGAGAAAAATACCTGGCTGCTAATTGCTCCACTATTTTCACCAGCTCGTTGCTAATGTCTACTTTCTGCTTAGTAGGTAACATTAGCACACATTAGCACAGGTGGTGAGAGAAGTGGGCCTCATTGACCAATATCTTCCTACTTTCTTAAATTTGTTCTTAAGAAAATTCCTAAGAAAAGTCTACGCCGGATTCATGACGTGTTCTCAAACAGCAGAATTGTTCGCAGGTGTGTTCTTAGAATGATGAATCCCAATGTCTTCGTAATTTGAAAGCTCGTGCCCATTGCTCCTATTTAGCATAGGTAAACGCCCTGTTAATTCCCATAAAAGGGCATGAGATGGCGGGGCCATATGCACACTTAGAGAAATGTCGAGAAATACATGGTAAAGAATGTGGAGGCCTCGACTCCAAAAGAAAGAAAAACTTGTAATTCTGAAGTGGAGGTACTGCTGCAAGAAGTTAGCAAGAAATGAGACATCATATTTAGTAGCGTCAGCAGTGATGCAAAGCAGCAAATAAAACTGATGCATGGAATGCAATTACCATAGACCGTTAACAGTCCATTGCATTTACTGATGCAGTGAACGCTGTAGAAGGGCACAGAACTGATGAAGTATATAGGCCTAGCACAATTCATACACAATGCAATTCAAAGTGCTTTACGAATGAGCAGAAGTGTAAGTGTAGTGTGTATTTATTAAAACAAACAAATATATAA
Source organism: Perca flavescens (assembly GCF_004354835.1). Classification (NCBI taxonomy): domain Eukaryota; kingdom Metazoa; phylum Chordata; class Actinopteri; order Perciformes; family Percidae; genus Perca; species Perca flavescens. Next base: position 19,086,013 of record NC_041347.1, on the reverse strand, counting down.
TTATGTGTAAAATAATGAAAATAATTAGTTACAAAATTGTAAAGAAATATTCATATTTTAAATTAGAACGGATGAAAACGGTATAACTATTTATTTTGGGCAAACATGTCAGCTCTCAATAGTGCGTAAGAGTGCTCCTGAGTGTGCGCAGATTCTGTTCTTGCCTAAGAACAAATCCCAAATAAGAAAACATAGGTGAATGCCAGAATCTTCGTGAAAACTGTGTAAGTGGGGTTTAAGAACAAATTTGTTCTTAAGAACGATTGGTGAATGAGGCCCAGTGAGTCTAAACTGAAACAGTAAAGTTCCTGTAAAAACAAGACAATGCCAAAGGCACTGATTCATTGTTAAAGGAATGGCTCCACATGTTGGAAAATTCACTTTCTTGAAGAGTGTTCGATGAATAAATCAATACCACTAAATATGAAGCTTGAGCCAGCAGGCGACTTGGCAACTTGTTGCTTTTACGTGTCTGTTTTTGTACAAATTAAACAAATAAGATACAACAAAATTTAGAAATGCTGGTAGGATTTTGTAAACAGAGTCAGGCTAGCTGCTCCCCTCTGGTTATGGTAATGTAGCTATTCACCAGGTGGCTTTAGCTTTATATTTAGTGATATATGAGTGGTTATGATTAACCTGACTCCGCCAGATGGATTGCTTCGCATTTGCTCGGCATATCCATCTGGGAACTTTCCGTTGGAGAACTTTTGGGAAGGGGCGGAATACTGGTTATTTGATTGGATGAACCATCTGTCTATCACCTATGTTAGTGATAGATGGGCCAAATCAACCAATCAGATCCACGAAGCGTATGAAAATACAACCACAAGCCCGCCCCTGCTGCTGCAGGCAAAGCATAGCTCGTAAGCTCAGCATGCAAGCAACATGTCGGTAAAGGATATTTGCCATTTGTGTAACGAGAATTTAGGAATGAAAGTCACCATTTCAGGTTCCCGGACCATATTCCAAAAGAAGGATCCAAGAGAAAAAAAGCATTAGCGAGCGGCTAACAGAATTAGGGCTACCGCTGGCTGATAATACTGGTTAGCTGATTGGATAAACCATCGGTCTATCACCACCTAACCAACCTCAAAACCAACGCTGATTGGCCCGGTCGTTTGGCTAACGGCTCCAAATTTTCTCTGCCTCAAGATGCCAGACTGATCTGCGAGTGGAAAACTGGAGCTCGCGAGATCAGGACGGTCTCACGAGGCTAGGTATTGATATTCTCAACAAACTCTTGGCAAGAAAGCAAAAAAGTGTATTTCCCAAAATGTCAAACTATTCATTAACATTCAAATGTTTATTAGTGCAGCTTTAAATTGCCTGAAAATAAGAAAAATAATAGAATAGGGAAATAACTCAAATTCAAGCTACAATTATATATAACGTGAAGGATTTATTTTGGAGTGTAATTAGAGGATGTTGAATAAAGGAGATTCAGTAGCAAGAAGATGATGTGCGGCATGTCTTAAAAATATTAGTTTTGAATACATGGAGGGAGGGCTCGACTCCCCTCTAGAGTTGGAGTAACATGCTGATCCCTTCACAGCTTGTATGTGGGGCTTTGGATTTGATAGAAGCAGCCCCAGCTGACCCAAAGAGGGACAGCAGGGTGGGGTGACACTGGACAAATTTGTGAAGTGTGAAGCCCTGGAGGATTGTAGCTGTTTTTGTGGAGTAAAAACAGCGCTGGAGAGGTCTTACAGAGGTCTTTTGAAGATTTTTGATGATTTGCTTGATGGTCTTAACGTTGAGTTTTGAGCTGGTGGGCGGACATCCAGCTAAAGGCTTCAACAAGACAATGGCAATTTACCAAATGTGTATATGTGTGTGAGCTCCAAGCAACAGTATATATCAATAGCCTCAAGAGGTATTAAACTCTAGACCTTGTGGAGTGTGGACTCAGCGTGTTTTCATAACCCCTTAGTGTCTGCCATTGATCTGAAACCATTGATTTGCCAGAAAGTGTCCATTCACCATTCACCTGGCCTCTCTGGCTGAGATGGGCTTGTGGAAATCCAAGGTACACTTGAAACCGTAAGTATAAAAAGATCTGGGTCTTCTGTGGGTGTTGTACACAAACACTTGAGTGTTGGTGTGTTTGTGCATACATGTGCATATATGCTTGCTTGTTCTTACAAGTCCAAATTACAACCGCTCTCCTTCCAGTGTTTTAGGTAATTCAATCAGTTGATGGATTGATGAATTGACTGTAGAAATTGACTGTAAATCACCCTGACCTCTCCCTCACTCTGCACAGAGCAGGCTGAAGTGGAGTCAGCCACTGTGGTGCCTGAATGCAAATTTCCTCCTCGGTCTGCTGTTGGCATTGACTGTGTTTCTGTGTGTTAGGAGTGTTGACAGTTCAAAAGCCCTGTCCTCCTCTGCACGGCAGTGTAGCAGTCTGGGCTGCCTTGCTGAGAATTGAGGCCTGCAGGCTCATCTGAGCTCGGGAGTGAAGACTTTCGCGCTGATTTAGTGATGTCTCAGAGGGACAAATTTCCCCTTTTTGCTCCTTCGCTTCATTAAGCCACTCATAAAGGAAGGCAGATCAATGGAGGGAGATGGCACACTCATGTCAGCAACAGCAAGGGAAATAGATAGATGAAAGGTTTTATACAGTGTGAAATCAAAGTTCATGTTCATCTGAAAACCTAAGGCAAGCATATAAAGCTTTGCTGAAGCCTCATAAAAGCTGAGCACACAGAGCACTTAGATTATAGCTATGCCACTTTGTGAAGTTTATCTGTCGGCTTGGTTGACAAAGGTTGGGGTATTATTTCCATTCTGTTGCCATATGAACACATCGATATTGGACTATTCTACAAAAAACAAGATTACATTCAAAAACAACATTTATCATCATGTGTTTTATATTCTGAAATATTTACGCATGGAAATGATGGTATCATCAAAGTTAAGGAAAGATTGTAATTATGGAAAATGGCCGCATTGAATGCTGGCACTGGACAATCACAAGATGAAGAATTGTCCAATATCAAATTGGCAGTTAATTAAGTGTGTCAGATAATAAAACAACAACTTCTATTTAAAAGGTTTTGATGTTACTGGATACAGAGCTCACACTGAACGAAAGCTTTTGAAATACTTAAATTTAAAAATATAAAATGAAGCCCTTCAGATCAACATGTGACACATAACAGCATTACACAGCTCATTACAGTTTTAGTGTATCATGTTTTTGTTGCAGGCTTATGGCCTACTCTTTGTCTTCTTCTTGGTGAACAAACAGCTTCCTCTTGACAGATGAATAGAGCACAAAGACATCCTTTCACTTTTCCCTTGTTCATTTTCACCCTATCATACTCCCCTACACTAGTCAACTTGCTTCCTCCCCCCAGTCCTCATCACCAAACTGCCTTAGAATTGGCAGGAATAATGTTGATGTCAGTCACTTTACACTAAATCAAGGCATATTAGCCCCCACCTCTGTCTCACTCATTGGAAACCATAATTAGGCCTTCATTAAGCCTTTGGAAATTGCGCTAATGGACTCTGCCATTCAGCCGACTTCATTTGAGCTGCAAATCAAGCGACAATGGTCAAGGACACGACTCTGTCATGACTTCATCTGGCAGAGGCTCAATTAAGGCTGGAGTCTCCGCAGGAGTTGTGGAATAGACCTCAGACAGTCAGCCTCTACGTACGGCTCTTGCTTGAGTGCAGCAGATAAAAGAAAAAAATGAGGTAGCAAAATGAAGTGGTGATGAGTTGAAGTCGAGTTAATGTTAAGCATCTTCTTGGGGGAGGCAAAACGGATCCACTCAAGCAGATAAAACAGAGTGCTAACATCTTTCAACCTTTTTTCGCTGAGGAACACACTACAAATGTGGACAGCGGCTGAACCCAGAATACAAACACAGAGCATACGCAGCGCTGTCTAACACGATGAACCGCTGACGGTCTGGGAAGCATCACAGTTCAAACACAGGCCACACATTCTGCTCCCATGCTACAGTACAGTGCAGGCTAATGACATGCAGCTTCAATAAATCATGTGGCTTTGCTTTCACTGCATCAGCATGCTTCCAAGGCAGTTATACCATTTTATTGTCTTTTGGCCAATATGTATGTATGAACCCTATGCATATGATGAGACCTTTTGAGCACAGAAAAAGGTTGGATTTAATATGGTTTTATTTTGATCTTGGACTGACATATGTTGATATACTTTGGGTTTGGGCTGTTAAAATGTGTGTTATCTTTGAGATCCCTTAAATTATTTTACACACAATAACAGAATATACATTTATGCATTAACAGCAGCGAATGTTCTCTTGAATGAAATGAGTGTTAGTGTGCCGATCCCTGTGTTACAGATTGAGCATCAAGAGTGTTGCATTATGAGTTGTGTGTAGCGTCTTTACTGCAGAAACCGACAGGAGAATGTGTAAGTCAATGAAGAAGCAACTGCATTTGAAACATACTCCAACAAGCTACAATACTGTGGATTTACATGATATGCTTTAATGGAAGTATTCCATCTTTCACTTTCACGAGAGAAAAAACATCAAGGGGAAAGACTATTTTATGTTTAGACTAATAGTGTCTCAGAGAAACCTCAACAGAAAAACATATTTATTCTGTCTCACACTACAAATATGGCATGCATTTTGTATAGAGAAATTATTATTAAGCAGAAGGAAAATAATTTGAGCAAACTAAAATCAATTTGGGGCTCAATTGTATAGATGTTCAGTAAGGTTAGTAAAACTACATTAGGAACTAAAACTACATTAGGTACAGAATAGTTTTTTGTTTGCTCAAATTAAACTATATATGTATGTGCTTGTCCAAAATGTGTCAGGATTAAGCCAAAAAATAATAGCCTATATTAAATTATCAAAAAAAAAAAAAAAAAAAAAAAAACACTTTGATGTTAAATGGCATTCAGGGACTTTACAACCATACAGCAAGAAAGCGATGAGATTGTGGAACACTTACTGTCAATAGAACCTTGATTTTCATCCCAGGTACGGACATAATCATCCTGCAGAAACATGTCATATGAAAACAATCATTTATTAGCAGCTGCAGAGAACAAGGAGCCACGTAATTCACACAGCAGGCCTGAGTGCACAGTGTTGTTGATAGCATAACACATCAACACTTTGTCATCTTCATAGAGGAGAAGTACATTATTATCGCACAGTGATTATAATGTGTGCATTAGTCTTGCAGCATAATAATTAGCCAGGAGACATGTGGGTATGTACTGTGGATGTACAGTACATCTGTATGGAAATGAGCCTGACAGATCTGCCCCATATGAGCCATATGTCTCACATAATAGGCATCGCCTATATGTAAGACATATGGCTCTTTTAAGTGCTCTGCCTTCCCCGCCCAACTTAATTTGAACATTAATCGGTGTAATTAAAATGGGCAAGTTGGAGGAGATCTGAAAAAAAAGAGAGAAGATGGATGGAGAAGAGATGAAGACACACAAAAAGACAAGGAAATGAGTCATGAATGAAAAAAGACATAGTAACAAAGGCAGCAGTGAAGAAGAACTGGAGAGAACTGACCTCTACCTCCTGGTGAAATGACAGCAAAAGGAGAGAAAAGAACCAATATTAGTGTAGAAAAGTGTAATTTCAGATTTAGATACTAAGCTGCATTCAATGACATGAGGAAAACGTTTTAGGTTCATTTAAAGCCCCTTTTATAACATGTAACATCCACAACTAAATTAACAAGAATCAAAGTTGAAAAGACATCCTTTTAAGATTTTAACAATTTTATCAGATTTGATTGACAGTGCCTCAGTACTCTGATTGGTGCAAAACCAGTAAGAAAAGCAAGAAAAAAAAACCAGAAATACACAAAATCTCTTTAGTGAAATAACCAAAACTGCATCAAAATAGCATGATGTTGCTCATAGTGATATGATTAAGAAAATATGTTATCAGGGCTTTTAATATTAAATAAATTATAGAAAAAGTGAGAAAAAAATAAATGTTTTTAGACCATTTTTTTCTTGAAACTGGAAGCATATCTCGACAAACCCCAAAAATGAATTAGCATTAGACACATTTATGATTGTGTGTATCCTAAAATATAAGGGAATTTCACACGAGACGAGATGTAAAGCTTTTTTTGAGCATATGACTGTGTCTGAAATAATAAACATGAGTCATTTACAATCGACCACCCTCCTTCTCCTTAGAGATGACTTACTCATCACCGTAAACATTTACTGTACTGGAAGCGTGTGCCAAACAGCTCCCCAGAAGGCGATAAATCCTAACACAACACGGGAAGTAGGCAGCCCTCATGAAAGCTGGGACCTTCTTTGACCCTCACAGTTTCATTTCACAGAGGTAAATATTTTCATCACTGGCACTCCACTTGAGACTTGAAATCTACCAAACTGCGCTGCTGTTGCTTTGCTCATCCTCGACTTTCTGCACCGCCAAGCTCATTTCCCCTGCTCAATGACAGAAAAAGCACTTCCAGTAAACTGGCTGGTGTGTGGATTTCAACTCAACACTCTCAAGCTTCATGAATGATTGCCGTTTATGTAGTTTAACCTTTTTGGGCCTGATGGAGTCACGCATTAGCAGGGTAAGACCTCAAAGAGTCTACGACCTGGCCAATAATCTGACGCCTCCCATGTCTCCTTTTATTGATGCTTCAGCTCCTGCATTATTTAGCAGCCTTTCTTTATTTGTGTTTCTGCCAGGACCGATGAGGGAAGTGTCCTCTGACAGGACTGGAAATCAATGACTTCATAAAAGAGAGACTGCAGAAAATGTATTCGGGGAAAATAAATTCTCCTGAGTGTACTGTACAATGAAAGTGAGCATGAGATGCAGAGCACGCTGACAAGTTTGACACACAGCAGAGAAGTTATATCACTCGAAAATATGACTCATAGAGCAGAATTCTGATGAAATGACTGCATTTTTTTCTGAAGTGATTAGAGGAAGCAAGCTGAGGTCTGAAAGCACACATACTACACAGCTGTATCCAGGAGTTTTGTGATCTACCTGATAACATCAGAAAGATCTCCTGTTGCTAAACGGAGCGGGGAAGCTTACCCTCCGCATCAAACATGGCTGACTGCTGCTGAGCTCCCCAATAGTGATTGACGGATCACAATCCCTCATATCTGTAGGATGCGGATCACGACCCCATAACACTTTTTCCACTGTAAGATTGGGCTCAGCTCATGTGGAACTGCACAGTGTCACTAAAAAAAGCGAAAAGATCTCTTAAAAAAGTGACAGATACCGTGCTTGTTGGGTGGCTTGAAAAAGAAGAACAAACAGGAAACTGGTTGAAATGAGTGTGTGTGTGTCTATCTGACAGGTTGTGTGTGTGACTGACAGGTGTTTCTAGGTAAATGTCAGCTGTCAGATGCACTCTGTGTTCACTGTGGTTACCCTGAGGGGTTTTGTTCGTGTTGACAGTGTGCATCACTGCCTCATCAGTGAAAAAACAGACACAGTAATAACACTCTCATGTGGAGATCTGTCTGCCAGATGAAGGTTTAGACTTGACCGTTTCTCACAATTATCGTTGATATCTGCCTTTAGTGGAATCATCAAACCAAAAGCACAGAGCTACAATGCACACACCGCCCTCTGTGTGAAAAAAGCACTAGGGTTCATGAAATTAACCCATTACCCAATTTCAGCCCACACAGACCGCAATCTAGGGTTTTCGTGTATGGCAGAGTCTCCGTGGCCAAAACCTTTTTAGGGGTGAGGTGAGCCTCAGAGCTGCTGCAAAGTAAAGACAAGAATCAAGGGAGGTCCCAACCTCACAGTTTAAATTGATGCAAAAATATTATATTTAGCGGTTCAAGTTTGATCAAAACAAAGGCGGTTGAGTGTGTAGTTTCCTACAGAATAGTCTGGATCAACGACAGTTCATTTGCCGGGTAGTTCTGGCTGGCACCGCCGGAAGTTCCGCCAGATGTCCCTCACCTTTCACTTTCTTTGTGTTGCCGTTCTAAACTCTTGTCGCTCAACAACCAGAACCTCCGAACTAGCAAGCTACACGCTGAAAATCTGGATCGTTCAATAAGGCAGGCCTGCTTGGTTTTTTCGGGGAATGATTGTAAAGATTTACAGAGAATATGTTTATGGCATTTAGTCTCTAACTAGGACATTTTGGGACCTATTGGCGTGGATTTGCTATGGACAAAATACACACGGCAATACACTGGTATGAGCAAATTACATTTAACCATGTATCCAGCTAATTTATATAGTTACTGTATTGTGTGAACAGTTAACTTAATTTAATATTGTATATGGCGTTTTCTTTAGCGGGGTGCAAATGTTCCACCAAAACAAGTTCCTTCCTGAGACCATTTTACAGATCCTCCATTTTTGCGACAGGAGATTAGTGCTGCCCAAGACGACTGTGATTGGTTTAAAGAAATGCAAACAACCCAGACTGTTTTTTTCTCCTATCCAGGAGTGTATGTGTGGAGGGGCCTGATCTTACTCCACAGCTCTGTGGAGATAGTCTGGCAATGCGGGACTACCTACAGAATAAAATCTCATGTAGAGTTCACAATTTCGTGAGCTTAGAATTATAAGGTACTATCTTCGTTTAGGGTAGTTCTGAGATATTGAGCATCAAAGTTTTTACATCCCAGCTATTTTGTGAGATGGGACCTTTTTATTTTATTAATAACTAAGAAAATATTTGTTTACAAAAATAACACCACACAGGCATTAATAAACACCCAAGGGATCAGATTATGTCAAAAAGTCAATTTCGGCCAAAAGTGGAGATAGAACCTATAATTCTAAGCTCACGATTTGTCTATGCACTTTTTGGCTCTATTGCAAACAACTTCCTCTTTTGCTCCCAACAGACAATAGTCATGGACATAAAGCTGTTTTTTTTGTGCATTTCCTAACACTTAGGTGTTCATCTAACAAAGAACATGTGCAGGCTAGCGAGAGTTTGATCAGACAGTCGCCTGCTTTGCGAAATGAGAGTGCTGAAAGGTCCTCCTTACTGTAATCTCCCTCCAGACTTCATCGAGGACCGGGCTGCATGCCTACCACTTCTGCTGGGGAAGTCCTGTTTTTCATCCTTTCTTCCCAGTCAATTCTGTCGACAGCTAAAAGCAAATGCACGAAAACCCCTTCAAAGACGATAGTCACTGAGAGATGAGGGTGTAAAGAGGTTGACCATGTACAAAGAGGATTTCTCTCAGAGATGTAAAGCATCAATTGGCTGTTCAGCAAGCAGCAAAATGGCAAGCAGTTTAAAATGGTGAAAAAAGAATTGCAGTGGTTTCTGCATTCAAAAAGTGTAATAAACATCATCTTTTTCTGAAACAGCGCATATTTACATGATAAATTTGTGCACTGATGTTTTATTTTACATCAATGAAAATATAGCAGTAGATTGTAGCAGAAAATATAACCCAAAAATCTGATGAAATAAAGCTGGGAAAAAAAATGACATAGCCCCGAGGTAGTGTTCAGCAGCAACACCGTATCACTTCCTCCCACCTACAGATTCACATAAAGACTTAGTTGCTGTTCTCACAACCTCTCCGCTTTGGTTAACAGATCACATGAGACAAGCCTGAGATGAAACAAAAGCCCCTCAACAATATTCTCATCCTATATGTTCTCCTCTTATCTTCATGCACACTGGGCTGGAGGGCACGAGAAGCAAGCCTGCTGATTGCTATTTCTTGCATGCACACCGTGCTCTGAGCTGATGTTTAAGGATTGCAGAGCAGAGGAAGAACATCAAACGCTGAGAGTCTGGCCTGCCTCCCTTGCAGGACAGAGTCATAAGCGAGGCTTATGTAAGAGAGCTGGGAGGTACTTTTGTTGTTTCAGGTTTCATTGAAAATTGCCCTCTTACCGTCCAAAGTCAAGATGAAAGAAGATCTGAGCGGATAAAAATGTTAATATGCTCAGCTGTTGCTTTCAATTATCACCCTGTCTCGAAGCAATAAGCATAAGGAGCAGCATTAGACTCTACAGATGGAATTTTGTGCAAGAATCTTTGATATGTATTTCATTTATTTATATATTTTATTTGGATCCTGATTTATTTCTGTATTGATTTATCCTCTTTCGCCTATCCACTGACTACAATTTTAAACTGCATTTCCCATGTGTACTTGCGCTCTATTTGAAATCATTATAAGCTTTGAGATTTGTTAAACATTTGCATGGGTGAAGGTGTAGTGACTGCAAGCGTGGCTTTTTCTAATTACCCATCAGTTTTAAAATACTCTGTGGCCCTTATGGCAGCAAGGTTTGAGTCTGACCAAAATACAGATTGTGGTCAGATTTGTGTACAAACCATAGACTGTAAAAAATTAAGTTCCACTAATAAGATCAGATGTGAAATACAAGCTAAGAACTTCCAAATGCGGGGTGTGTGCATGATCCAATAGATGCACCAGGTTGCACCCAAAAAAGCAATTACAGCCATTTCTTATGCTTGGGTTTTGCAGATAGATTTCCATTTCTATCATAAAATATACGTTGACAAATGAATAGAGATATTTAACTTCTCCTTACTGGTTCATACATGAGTAATCTATTTCATACAGAAGATGGGGGACAAAAGATATTCATTTACATCTGCACTGAAGTTTGTGACAGTTAAATACTATAGATATTTTATATTTATTTATATTTTGCATTATACATAATAAGTCCCTGCCTCATTCAAGAAAAGCTCCAATGTCACTTTTCACACTCAAGCAGAGATGAGTGACATCAGAAATACTATGACAGCAAAGGATGGATAAAAGGTCAAAAACAATAGCTGGCTGAAAATTGCACTCAATCACGTAAATGGTGAATTTCTTTTTTTTCATTTCACTGGATACATATTCAAAGGCACAGGACAGAAAATGGACTGGTTTCACTGAATTTGACAGTGTTTTGAAAAGCAGTTTTTAAACATACAACACACGACACACTCAGTTACAGCTATAGAAATCACACTTCGTCCACAAAGTCTCTCTGCACTCATGCTGGCCCTGTACTTTCTATCTATAAATAAAATCAGCCCTTGTGCCTGTCAGGGCCCTGCGGGGAATAAGAAAACAGTCTGCAACTCACAGGAGAATCTGGTATAAACAGCGAGAACCTTCACACTTCACTGAAAACACAGAGCTCGACTGAAAAACAGACATGTACAACAATGGAAAATCAATGAAGCTGACTTGGTAGGGGCTTCAAGAAGGATAAGAACCAGCCAATGATTTGAAATAGGGGAGTCAAAACCAATGTAATCGAATAAGAGTCACAACTGGATCCGCTGCAACAGGACTGAAACCTGGCTAGTGAAGTGGAAAACGCAGACTGGCTGTCATATCTGGTGCATTCCAGGCCTTTCAGACCAAATACCATTTGCGTTGTGCAGTGAAACTCTATTGGAAACAATGTGTTTCAGAGCACTGCGGTGCCGTTGCCGCCTTTGGTCTAAAAGGCCATTAACAAGTCCAGTCATTTAGCTTACAATGACATTGAACACCCCTTCGTTGCTATATGTCAAGCTTTTTGTTCTGGCATGGCACATAAGAAGTTTACAATGATAACCGGGGGAGATTTACCATTGAAATTCATGGTGATTAATAAAGCAAAATGGGTCCTTACATTTTAGACAAAGATAGACAAAAGCAGGCTTTTCATTTTTAGATTGTGACCGATCATTTTGACAGCTGACAGATTTAACAGCTATAGCTAGCTGCTAACGTTAGCTCCATGAGTTGGTCCAGCTGACTTTTTCATGTTTCAAGTTGACTTGATTTAAAAATGAGAACCATAAATAGATTTGATGACACAATGTAGTGCTAAAAGAGTGACACAAAAGCTGCGTGCTCCATGCAAAAATGAAGATGATACATGTCGAAGACAAGAATATTATGAAACACCATTCTTCAGGTATTGCAGTGTAGAGTTAGTTCTAGTCCTAGTATAATTAGTATACAAAAAAAGTGAGATTAGACTTTATGCTAACATAACCCTGTTTTAGCTCTTCCACAAGCAAGCCAGAGATTGATGCTTTATTGTATTTTCAAACAGTATGTTTCACTTTACAAGAGAGAACGGTTTTATTATGGAGGTTAACTGTTTGACAAACACAACGCTATTTTGGACAACTAGCTTAGCTCCTGAAATCCAATATAGAGCAGGGAAGAGCCTATGGACGATGTGCCACTCGTGAACAGGGTAATACAAAATATGGTAGTATGAACTGCCTCTGGCCTGGAAGGAGCACTGGGTTGGGTTCAGTTCACACATCATTTAGCTGATGCTTTTATCCAAAGCAACTTATAATTGCTATATATGTCAGAGGATGCACACGTCTGGAGCAACTAGGAGTTAAGTGTCTTGCTCAGGGACACATTGGTTGATGTATTGCAGTGGGAATCAAACCCAGGTCTCCCACACCAAAGGCATGTGTCACAGCCACTGTGCCATCACCACCACCAAATAATTAACTGAGAATCAGATAGTGCTGGGATTTGAACCCAGGATCTCCTGTTTACAAGGCAGGCGCTTTATCCACTAAGCATTGTGATTAGAGCAGACAAAATCACTTTTTGGTTTTGGAAAGGTTACGGAAAAAAACACCATCATCTTCATTCTTACCACAGCCTTCAAGTCTTATTATGTTGTGTGTTGGTCTAGTTCTGACTATGACTATGAGGTTTCTACAGTATGTGTGTGTATATCTGTACGTGTGTGTATGTTTTTTTTTGTTTGATTACAATTAATACTTGCTCAACAAGCCTCTCAGGTACTCTCAGGTGCAAAAACATTTGCTGATATTTTCAACCATTTTTTCCAATCAAAGTCTCTTGTATCAGCTATGGGAGCTGATCTCACACTGGGCTGTGACTCAGTCTCAAGCACAAAGGTAATACCACTTGGGTGGCATTTACTGTAGGGACAGCCACTGCCACTTAGAGTTATTGGGAGTGTCAAACCAAAGAAAAAGGTTTGATTTATTGAACCTGTCTTACCGAATTTCAAAAGCCACAAACAGTCTCATAATAATTTTAGAGGCATAGTGCATTTTCAAATGAGAATTAATCATGAAACAAATGCAATTCTATAGTTTCAAACTGTCCTGTATTGCAAACATCACACTGATACACCATTCAAACTATGTTGGGGCTTTTATTGCTGATAACAGGGCTATTTACTGTACATAAAGATTTTCTAACTTAAGGAGGATAATGGAAGTATCCCACAACAAGCTCATTACAGGCAGATTCCTGGATGTCGGTTGGTCTCTGCAGCAAACAACCTATTTGGCATACCTACTCCCAGGTGGCCAACACAGAAGCAGGTCACTCCGAGCAGTCATGCATGTGAATTGCTGAAGTGCAGGGATTTATAGCATAAAAGGAAAAATGTTGTTCAAAAGGATGCTTTTAAAGCCCTGTGTCTTTTTGTTTTGGCAGCTAGTGACAACGAGTTCTGGGTGAAGATGCATTCATTCTATTTTGTTTACAATTACATCTGCTTAGACATTTTATATTTATCACCTTTCTTCACTACTTGGAAAATCCTCCCCCTGTCTCTCTACAGCACCTGTGCCCTTCAGCTGTGGCTATTGTACTGCAGTGGGGAGCAGCTGTAGCCGTTCAGGGCATGTTGAAAGGCTGTTCTTCTACTCAATTACAGCCCACCTAGGCCTCTGGTAGCCGGCCAAGAGACCCCACAGCGCACCAGTAGTCCGTCCAAACCCTGAACAACCAGACCATCTCTCCCAAAACTGTTGGAGGTGAATGAGATCCATCTGCCTCGCCAACACATTTCAGCCCCATAAAGAATCTGGAGTATGATAAGGAACAACTCATGCCAGAATAAAGTATGATTAGATAGACGAATGGCATTTTGATAAGCTGTTATCATTCATAGCTTTAATGCATCAGCGGCAATCTATTCCAACATCAGAGAGCATGGGGTTGTCAAGCGGCTGCACGATAGGAAAGCCAGACTGAGCGCAGGCATAGTGATGATAATTTACTGTTCATCTGCATAGTCTTTTAATGGAGTATTTGGCTCCAGTTTTACAGATGCCATTATCCACAATTATGTTTTGTACACTATAGTGAAACGACAAAAAGGAGCAGAGCACCAACAGGTGCGCCCCACAATCAGTGTTAAAATTGTGGCAGATGAAGTAAAGCTCTCGTCAAATGTTCTTGCCAGATTACCAGAACCTGCCACAAGTGCTTCCCCCATTCTGCATAGTTAATCCATAGGCATTGACAAGGGATCTGGTGTTTTTGAGCTGGTGCTAAGCTTTTTCTGTTAGGATGGATAAGAGGTGCAGGTAGGATTGGTACTGGGTGGTCCAGAGCTGCCTCAGTGGAAAGGCATGCATTTTTAAAGTGCCCATATTATGAAAAAATCATAATAGAAAGAAATAATCACCTTTTCTGGGATTTGGGGTGTTATTTTGTGTCTCTGGTGCTTCAACACGCATAAAAACTTGGGAAAAAAAACCATCCATGCGGTTTTGAGAGAAATATGGGTTTCTGAATGTATCCTGCCTTCAGTCTCCGGGTGAGCTGGTCAAAATTGGCATGGCCGTCTACATCATCGGCCAAAACATTTGGTGTGTGCTAACCACTTTAGCTAATACCACATCAGCTAGTTGTTTCTCCAACTTCAGTCAGTATAAGGCAGGATTAGCCAGGAGACTTCTTCTAAACGAGGGCGCACTTCCAACTTTGCGTGGAATACCTGCATACGAGGGACATGTAAGTAGTTCTATACAATTTCTTTTGTAGATTAGGGTGACCTTGTGTGTGTTGTAGCAGTGTTTTGCCATTGAGAACGAGGTGGCTAACCACCACCAGCGCTAGCTTCTAGCTAGTAGTCCTTACCTATCTACTGTGCATGCGCGACTCCCAACAAAGATGGAATAGAAGTGTGATACCTCACTCTGTAGCTAAAACAGAGAGCTCAACACACAGGGTGAAAAGAGGAGCTGTAGTAATGTGCAGTACAACAAAAATATGGTGTTTTTTGAAAATTAAACCATGTAAACATATTCTGGTACAACCTCAAAATACAATTATGAACCTGAAAATGAGCATAATATGGGCACTTTAAGATAATTAGTTACCAGGCACAGACAGTGCTGGATGGGAAGCAGAGAAAAAGAGAAAAATATTGACCAGTAATCACATCATAAACACTAAGCCTTTTTCTTCCATGTTTATACTGGCATGCGTGATGGATGGCAACAATAAACAGCCTCCTTTTGGGCGAGCTTGCATTGCTAAGTCATAATCATCATCCACTTTTAGGCAGAGTTTATCTTAAATCAACTGGAATAAAACATACCAGACCAATTTCACAGCTTGGCGATTTCATGGACAGTGTCATTTTTACAAGGGAAGTTGAGCAAAAAATTGAATTTACTGTTGATTTGCCTTTAGTAGACATTTTAAATTGGATCCAGGGTGCATACAATGTTGTAGTCTGCAGCCATTTAATTTCATTCTGAAATGGAAAAAGACAATGTCCTGATTGGTGAAATGATCCCAGTTGACATCTAATTGTCCCTATAATTGAGTCTTTGAATGTCTGTGTGCCAAAAGATTTTTATTCAGTGTCTGGTCTTAAAGATGGTGCTTGAAAGAAAAGTGAGCACATGATGAACAAGAAGAAGTCATTTGCAATTTGTTTCTCTTTGTCTCCATCTTTTATTTGTCCAATATAGAGCTGTCTAATTATATTTAAGGTTAATTATTAGTAAGAACTTTTTTATTTTATTATATAATAAAGTGAATAAAGAAATTAATTAACATTTCCATGTTGCACACATTTGAATTTCAACTAAAAGTGTCTAATGTAGCATAATAATAAAGCAAATAGCACCACGTCTGGGTTAAAATACCAACTCTGCATTCACTTACCATGACTGCCTTCCCCGTTCCTGTTTTCTTTTTCCCCCCTGGATTTGGTGAATCAGTGAAATGAAATGTTGTGTGCACCTGTCAGATTAAAGGATTGAAGGTATCCCATTCTATTACTTGTTGACTGTAACTGTTAAATCTAATCCCCTTGTCTTGCTGTAAAATAGATTGAATTGAAGTGTGGAAGCTATTTTTATTGGAAGTGAAAGAGCCTCTTATCCAGATTCTGCTTTTATATTTCATAAGAGAATAAATATGAAATATTTACAGTGTGTATACTGCAGCCTATTGTGTGTGTGTGTGTGTGTGTGTGTGTGAGTGTGTGTGTGTGTGTGTGTGTGTGCATGCAATAGGGAGAATGAAAGAACTTGTCTTTCATGTTGTTCAGCTTTGATTATTGCTTTCCAGTGTCAGATTAATATTCAACATTCGGCTCTCAGAGATCTGTGCAAGTCAACATCAATTTGTGTAATGGGAATACCTATAACTGTGTCATTCGCAGTCCTATATACATCAACAATATCATTCCCAAAGACTGAACAGCTCATTTTCTAGTTGAGATTTTTTTTTTTTGTTCAAAGACCAAAATGAAGCAACACCAATTACATGTTCATTATATTCAATAATCAGCAGCTCTTATTAAGAATCATCAAGGGAGTACTAGTTGGTTGCACAAATGGTGTTTCAGTTGAAGAACTTTACAGTTTGATGATATGAAAAAATCAGGATGCTTGCACCTATTCCTTCACCCTGAAGCAGGACTAGTGAGGGGGATAGAGTCATCAAACCCTCAGTGATACATGCTCCTTTTTAACACTATAACACAGCAACTGCTGTTGCTACGGCAGCAAGATGAACTCAAAGTGTTTTCTATTGGCGATTCCATCGGGAGTTTCAGTGGTTCGCCTCTCTGATGTTTCTCCTGTCATCATCATCACCAGAGACACAACACTGCTACTTGCAAACGCACACAGATGCAACAGCCCAAACAAAATCACACTTATGCACTTGCAAGAGTGTAGCGATCACACATGTATGCACTGTATGCAAATGCACACACATGTGCATGCACACGCAGACGAAGACAATCACCTCTGGGAAGAATGATCATAAAAGAGACCGTGTGGAACTGGAACTGTTTGTGTTACACAGCAGCTTTGATGTTAAATTGCAGGAAAAAGGGAAAGCAGAGTAAGTGACATCTTCATACTAGATGGCAACCCCTTAAGCAACGTTAAGAAGAACCGTTTTTATCTTGGGATGCTCCACATATTCCGTGTGTGTGTTTGTGTTTTAATTCACTCTTGGTAGGAGCCAATCATGATGTGCTGCTCTAATATAGAGCAGCATCCAGTGAGTTATAATCCCACAATAATTCTGATTTAATCTTTCCATGCGTACAATTTCATTACTTCCCTAAGTACAGTTCCAGAGGACATTCTCCTTAAGTAATCACAGTCAAAGTAATCCGCTCCCAAGAGGTGTGGCTGCTATCATTTCCACACACATTCGTCTTTTCTTCAGGGACGTCCATAAGGAGGCGTATGAATGCGGATCAAAAATGACACTACAGCCTCTCTGCGATGGCTATTACTTAGAAAGGCTTCTCCTCCTGAGAAGATATGGCATTGTTCTCATGTACATGCTCAAGCTGAAGCCAACTGCTCACATTTCAAATCAATAACGATACCCATCATGTGCTGGTAACCACCCTGGGTCAACTAAAACCAAATTAACAGGAGTTATATGGAACATAATCCAACTGCACTATTGTCCAAATCCTGTTGGGATCATTAGTAATCATTTCACAGCCCTTGGAGGCAAAATTACGTTCATACATTCACAGACAGCAATATATCACCATAGCCTGCAGACTTTAATCAATCCCTGCAACCCAGTTCAGTCTGTTCAGTAGGTGAATATGCACATCAATCAATCCCCGCCCCTCTGCTCTAATTGCTCAATTCTCTTGTTTGTGAAATCCCTCCCGGACACGTCTGGAAACACATCAGAGGTAACCCATATTAAGGGTAGGATGATGGAATATGTCCATACTGCTCCTGCTGTGCAAGTGGGACTAACACATTAATTGCTTATAATAAACTAAGGGCCCTAAAAGATAGTTTGTGTTTGCAACTGTAGCTTTATTTTGACCCATAGCATTCTTGGTAAAACTCTCATGGAAGCTCTCCAGTTAAATATCACTTTGAATTTTGAGGAGGAAGTCAGGAAAGGAAAACATCCCGTCTGTGTTTGGCATTAGGACAACCATTTACCTTTGCCATTATCCCAAACTGTCCACTATCACAAAATATACAATATGTTTTGGGTAATTCTTTAAAAACAAAAACAAAATCAGGCAAAACATTAATTCAAAATAAGGTGAACACTGTAATCACAATCCCTTTTATATTTTACGTTTTCATATTCTAATTCCAATATTTTGCCAAATATAATCCCTACAGTGATGATTTTTTATTCTTATTTTGAAACATTGATTCTAAAGTGTATGTGTTTCTACAGTATGGGCTATGTTCCAACAACAGCACCAAGTTTGAGTGTATTATCAGGCTAAGAAAGTGTGCGATAACTATTATTACTGTTTCTAAATGGCCGTGCGTGTTCCCCCATCAGCGCATCTTATACCGCATTACCGCGCATCTCTCAATCAACACGGCGGACTTACGTCTCTGAAGCGATTCCAGTGCTTGATCTTGCGGCTGTACTGTGAAATGGTGGACAGCCACTGCTCGTCTTCCAT
The DNA here is from genome assembly GCF_004354835.1 of Perca flavescens. Lineage (NCBI taxonomy): Eukaryota > Metazoa > Chordata > Actinopteri > Perciformes > Percidae > Perca > Perca flavescens. The sequence goes on along the minus strand of NC_041347.1, from coordinate 19,067,333 downwards.
AAAATTCCCCGTCTTTTCCGCTTCTTTGACGCTCTTCACGTCGGTCTGGAAGGTAGACCCCGCGAGCATCACCAGCGGGACGAGAAGGCACACGATATCCGTAATTTCCACCATGGTAGCGGACAAAAACACCTCGCACACACCGCTTGTAGGCTTTCCTCTTCTGGGAGGGGGAGGATGCTGAGGCTGGATTGAAACTATCAACTGATTAGCCTATAGGATGCTCCTTCTGCTGCTGGGGGAGAGAGAGAGAGAGAGAGAGAGAGAGAGAGAGAGAGAGAGAGAGAGAGAGTTGATGATAGTATTCAGGGTAGTATCTGGTGTGTGACGCTATTTGGTATGTTTATATGAATAGGCTACGCCACAGACTTATTAGCATTGAATGTTGAAGCTGGTGTTTACATGCTGCACCTTCAAACGTCATAGTTGCTCAGGTGGGACGGTTGATTTGATATGTGGGACAGTCTAAATTTTAAGGGCTGCAACTAAGGATTATTTCGATTTTCTCAATTAGGCTAGTTGCTTAATCATTCGGTCTATAAAATATAAATAAAATAGGACATTGGAAATCACAGTTTCTTAAATCCTGTGGTGATGTCATCAAGTTACTTGACCGGATAGTCCAAAACCTAAAGATATTTAGTTTACTATCATATAAGACAAAAATAAGCAGCAAATCATCACAATTAAAAATCTGGAATTAGAAAATGTTTTTTCTTTTCTTTTTCTTTCTTATTTTGGTTTTAAAAATGTACTGAAACAATGAATCAATTAGGCTATATCATTAGTTAGCCTATATAAATGTTTCTGACATTGACTAATGGATTGATTGTATTAACATTTAAGATGTTTTTTTTTTTCTAAATAAAGAAAAACTGTAACATCCTTAATGTATGTGACGTTGTTTTCCTCTTCTGATGAATCTTGTTTAAGAATGGCCTCAGGCAAACCTTTATCCTAGCAGACATTTTAGATTTATCATAACAGGAAAAGCAAAGGTGCAACTGATAATAACGATGGCTCTGTTCCATTTAAGTGTCCCAGTAAGCGGTGACAGGGAGCCGTTGTAGCCTACATGGTCACAGGGCCCTGGAACTGGAACACCTTAATGCAACGAAGCCACAATTAATGTTATTAAATACGTGTGTGCAATAGCTGCTATCACTAGGGTTGGGTACCGTTTGGATTTTTACGATTCCGATGCAGAACCGGTACTTTTAAAACGATTACGATTCCTAACCGATTCCTAAACCGATTCTTGAAAAACTGAAAAATTATATCAAAGAAAGGCTCTTTTATGGCGTTTTTTTTAAATTGAAAATTATTCAAATGTAACAATATATTAACATTTTAAAGTACTTAAATATATAATAAGTAAACCTAAGTCACCTAACGCATAACTACAATAATTTAACAAATAACAGTTACACTATTAACAAGAGTTGGTATGCCAACCAGCTTAAAACTTTATCAGTTCTTTTGCAGAAAAATGACCATATTTGCCTTCTCTGGCAAGATACGACACCTCTCCTGACATATATGGCATGTCCTGCACAGGAGAAAACTCTCTCAGATGGTGTCCAGGAGGCCTGTACACACAGGTAGGAGTTTGAAAGGGCAGACAATTTGGGGAGGCTGTCCCGCTTCCCCCACCACCAGGCTACAGGGTCGGCAGAGCAAGTGTAGCCTAATATGTTTAGCAATCACATGCAGTGAATGGTTAATATGCTTTTATGTCCGTTTTGGTGAGCCCAGAGGGAAAATATAGCCTACGTTTATGATAGCTAGCTAACGGTAGACTACAGACAAAGTGTAATAATTTTATGTCCGTTTTGGAGCGTGTACAAAAAGCCGTCTATCAGCAGTGATTGTAGAGTGCATGTCGGAGAATAGCGCGGACACGCGCTTCACACTACGAGCGGGCACATGCGCCACTCAGCAGAAAAGGGAGAAAGAAAAAAAGAGTCTGCCGCTGCCCGGAGCGACAGAGGGAAAATATTTCAGTTGGAACCGAAATGAGGAACCGAAATTTGCGTTCTAATCCAGTCCGAATACTACCCATAGTGGAACCGGGTTTTGGTACCCAACCCTAGCTATCACGTGCTGTGAAAAAAAGGCCTATTTTATTATAACTGAGCTGAATCAACATCTTTACGACACATCTTAACAGAAACTGAGCATTTAATGACCCATAAATTAATTAACAGGGCCATCGTATTGGCTTGGGATGATGCTGTGAACCTGTGGTCTGGAATAAACTATTTAATTAATTTGGACTCGTTTGTTTTTATTTATTTTTTACTTTTCTTACTGTAAGTCCAGCCCTGCATAAAAAGACAAACGTTTGCCCTTACTGCCCCTATAACAGTGAAACATACCTGTTTAAAATTGGACAGCAAGACTTGATAAATCTGGAAAACTGAGGTCTGTGCTGCTGCTCTGCCTCACAATTGCTGCCTGGATTGAAGATGAGACAAAACAAAGAGGAGGTTAGTGGATTAGTTGGGTGTTGAGCTCTGTTCTTCTGTGTTCAGATGGCCCACAGATAATGGCAGTATGTTCTGATACATTATGGGAAAGCAAACATTTGCATCGTGCCACGCTACAGTATCTGCCCTGCCTGCTGTATATTCCCCGCTGCAGTCTTAGCAGGTCCCCAGAGAGTCAAACTGAATGACAGCTTGTAATTGAAATGCTGGATTAACTGATGCCATCTTTATTTCATCCTGAAGAGACTGTCTTTGAGGCCCTCTTAATAAAGGCAGACACGAGACAGAGCGTCATCTAATCTCTCAGCTGAACGCAATCAAGTTTACAAGCAAAGATAAAGAGAGGGGAAGTTGCTTAAATTGAGCACAATGCAGAAATTGAGATGTGATAAAATCAGTGTCTGACAAAGCATAGGCTATTTGATAGATACTGCAAGTGTGACGCTCTTGTTTTTTTTTTGTTTTTTACAACACAGCTATACAGTCAGATTGGTAAAAATATTTATGTGTGCAAACAACAACTCTGCAAAATGCAGTTAGCTGGAACTGACTGTAGTGTGTACTCTCTGCTACGACCTGTGCGTTTATATGTTACATTTTTAACATAGTGCTCTACAGCTGCTGCAATCAGCCGGCTTCATCCTCAGTCACATTAATCAAGCTAAGAGCAGTGATCCAAAGGAAGCAAAATGGAATTGTGATTAACATCACACATCCTTTAAGGTACATATTGAGGCGGCTGCACTAAAAGTCAGGCCCGGCCATGTGCCCACAGACAGATGTGATGTGACACAGAGCATGGATCCAAAGAAAGGAAAGCAGAACATGGCAGGCAATCAATGTGCATCTCATTTATTGTTGTAAATTAAAGAGAAAACAGCTGAGTAATCCTAGAGTCACAGAGCCATAGGGGCTTTCTGGTAATCCCCTTATAAAAGCTGGGGAAAATACTCCCTTGTCAGTCATGTGAGTGTGGTTCCCCTCAGGTCTAATGCTTTGTTAAGCATAGGGAGGGAATCTAATTGTGATAGCAAGATATGGAAAGCAAGATGGTGGCTTCTGTCATAATAAACAGCAGCCTTTGCATGCATAAGATAATGCTTAGTAGCCATGGGCCATTCATGGAGTCAAAATGTTGTTGCAGCCCAAATGGGGGAAATAGCTACTGTACAAGTCATATAAATTAACAAGGGCTGCATGCCCACGCAGTTTCCGGCAATTTACTTTTTTTTTTCTTCTTTTTTTAGATCTGATGCATCTATTTTGCAAGTTTCTTCATATCACTTTGTGTTTTGATTTGGAAATAAAATTTGCTTGTCTGCATTTTTGCCACACCAGCAGCGTATTTCTTGGGATGCCAATGTCAGGATTAATTATAACAATTTTTGTGATCCCCTGACCTTTTAATCAAGCGTCATCATCAGGTCAAAGGTTTAATTTGTCCCCTAAGACAAGTGTATTAGTAAAATAGTATAATTTGAGTTTGAATTGAAAGCAACAGTTGGGCATTATGGGAAATATGCTTATTCACTGTTGGTGAGCTTTAGGCAGATTTTGTTGGTCAGAGCCATGCTATAGCTGTTTTCTCTTTCCACTCGTGTTAAACTAACTTCATATTTAGCTTCCAAATATATTAATCATATCAATCTTCTCATCTAACTCTCTGCAAAAATTCCTAAATGTTGAACTATTCCTTAGAGGGAAAAGAAAATAAAATAAAATAAACTATAATGTGCATTTAACAAAGGTCCTGTAAAATATGGTAAACATGGATGCTATGCAAAATAGGCCTACTTTAAGATTCAAGGAGCAGTCACAACAGCCCTACAAGTCTTGTTTAATTCAAAACCAAACACAAAAAGCCAACCATTGGCAGCATTGCTAAATAATGCACATGGTTCTAAAATGAGAGATAGCTTCATTCAGGGATGACAGGAAGTCATAAGAGTACTCATAAATAATGATCAGGATCCTTGTCTCTGTCTGATGTCATGTGGTTCATCATGTATGCATTGACTTTCTCACTCATGCACCTATCGCTTAGCAATGCAGCCTCTGTGTGTAATGACATTTAATCAATATTAATAATAAGGCATGGCGATACAAACTGAAAACTTCAAATTATTCAGTTAATCTGGGTGTTTTATGTCAAGTCAGTAGTAAGTGAAGGGGAAAAGGTAATACCTTTTCCTTTACTAGGGGAAATACATTTGCATTCAGTGTGATTGTATCCTGCCACTGACAACAAGAATAATAAAAACGCCTGATTTATGTAGAAGTACAAGTACTGTAAAGTTCATCTGAAATGAAAATCAGTTGAAGACAAAATAACTTGATATGAGACAAATGAGAAAACATGTAGAAAGTGCAAATATATTTGGATTTCATGCACTTTACTTGCATTTAGTGTTTCTGTATAGCTTGTTTAATTGTGAGCCTGTAGCATGATTCCACTGTATTGATTTTTTCTATAAGCTATAACTGCACTGCTAACTTCCTTTGAATCAAGTAAAACAAATTAGATATGACCTGCTTTTTGTACTCTTTAAAGAAACTGAACCTCAACAATGTCATACTCCCATGCAATCAATTGACTATAATGCTCTGACTTTCTCAAATTGTAGTCATGCAATTTGCTTAGCGCATAAAAAAAAAGTCATTGCTAGATGTGAGAGTCGTTTTTTTTCCTCCAAATGTGCCAAAACTTAATGGAACCCACAGACTTTATTTCTAATTCAAGGTCAGCCAAAACTAAAGAGTCTATCTTTCCATTAACCTAATATTCAAAATATTGGCTATTTGAAGTTGGTGTGTAAAATTTTAATGCTTTGATAAAGAAGAGTGCGTCTCAGCAAAACTTGCCAAACATCACAGTTTCTCCTGCCCCAATTGAGAGTGCAGGTCTGTTTCTGCTTCCTCCAGCAATAAATCAAAACCTAAATGGAACGCTGTCCCAGCTCCAACGTCAGGTGATGCAGGCACACAAAGCCAAACAGAGAATCCTGCACTCTGAGCTAAAGGGTTTCCAGATAAACACAAGGCTCAGATGACACAGGAATGAGAGGCTACATGCTGGAATATTTACCATTGAGATAAAAGTATCCTTTATTTCTTCTTTGGTTTGATTTATGCTGTTAGAGTGCCTGAAGCCACCTCACTGATCATGTCATGAGCAACGATAAAAACACAGGGCAAGGATTATTACACTATAGCTTCAACAAAACATTCCAGATTGACCCTGCTCACAACAGCATGTTGTTGCTATAGCTACAGCCTAGCAAACGCAATCCAGGGAACATTTTACCCCCTGCTGAATTAATTAACAACATGAGCATATTGAAAAGATTCTGAAGAAGGTCGTATCTGAGCTAATTTAGGTTTAAATATTTTAAATCACAATTAATCACTCTGTCTCTCTGTTTATTTTTTATACCAATAACTGAATCAAATAGTGATCTGGAGTGAAAATATAGGAAGCTAAGGTTTTTCTTTGTGATTCACTCCGATGCTCCTCAGATCAAGCAAATTGTTCCAGGAAAAAAATCCATTCTTGAGAATCCATTTGGTAGTAGATGTATTATACATGAATTACATAGCCTGAGGCAGGCTAGCCTAACAACTCTCTCAGGCCTGTTTGAACTGTAAAACACATCGCCTGTCACGCTTTATTCCCTCTTATCCATTTTACTTTTTTCCTCCACGACATGATGCAATAATAATTTTATCCTAAGCTTAGTTAAATGATACATGCTCATCTATATGCAGAGTGCAGAGACACAGTAAAGAAGCAGGAAAAAAAACACAGTTGTGACCATTAAAATGCACGGACGAATGCATGCCGAAGATTGTGTTTTCATAGGCACATTCACTCAAAACAATAGGTGCATTCAGGCATACGCATTTCACACACACACACACACACACACACACACACACACACACACACACACACACACAGACACACGCACGCACGCACGCACGCACGCACGCTTGCTCGCTCGCACGCACGCACGCACACACACACACACACACACACACACACACACACACACACACACACACACACACACACACACACACACACACACACACACACACACACACACTGGTTGAAGCTTCTTCATTGTCTGTAATTTACAGGTGGTGCAGTGGCGCCCCCATCTGCCTGTACAGTGAATTAGCCTACACAAATTAGGACAGAACCAACAGGACTATGTAGCTTCAGAGTAAAAACAAATAATAAAAAATAACTAAATGTAATATACAAATATATATCTATATAGATATATACATATATATCTACAATAACATAAAATATATCTACAAATATTGTAAATGTCATATTCTGCGAAGTTTTATCATAACCAAGTTTTGTAAGTGGGTCTTTTCTAACAGTAGGTTTGCATATTGATTTCCTTGCTAAACTGTTCTAACAAATTCTGTTAAATAGGACTGGGGCTGACCTTTATTTTGCATATTTAGACTAGACATTCATGTAAGATATTTTTTATATTACCTGAGTTTGACCAGCACCCATTCAGTCCATGTCCGCACCCCATTAAATTGCATACATGCCTATATACTCCCATGTCTATCACACTTGAAACGCAAAGCACTAATTCAGCTTTAGGCGAGAC